>NC_052056.1:108674330-108909330 GCF_903992535.2 Arvicola amphibius | reverse complement strand
CCTGACTCACACAGAAATGATGAGTTCCTGGGAGAGATGGATATTGAAACTTTTTTTTTAAGAGCTGAGCAATCCAACTTAGATGTCATAGTCATGTGATCTTGAACTCAGTTTCTTCCAGCCAGCTGTCTATCCTTCCTTCCCCCTTTATCATTGTTGTTACCTTGAGACAGGGTAGCCCAGTCTGGCCTTGAACTCACAACTCTCCTTCCCCAGCCTCCTGAGCAGACTCCGGGGAGGGCGGTAAACCATTCCAGGAGGCTCTTACCCTTCTGTGTATGACTGTGCAGGCCCTATGGCTGGTCAGAAATGCTCCGTTCCAAGGACATTCTCCCCCAGCATGAGGAAGTAAGGACAGGCCTGACTAAGCAGCTGGACCTTGTCCCATCCAGCTTCTACCTGATACCATGGGGCAGCTGGGGTGGCTTCAGGCCTTCCCTTGGGGGTCCTCTGCCATGTCCCCACCTCAGACTCATTTGCCCGCACAGAGAGACCCTCAGATGAGGGAAGGCAACTCAGCGATCTCTTCTCCTCGGTGTCTGTGAAAGCAGCACCACTCTCGTTTCCGCAAAAATAGCCCTCACTAGAGCAGTTCCGAGCTGGTAAATATGACACTGTAGGAAAACACCTGATGTGTCGCCTCCTGCACTCTGGACCTGGGCATGGCAGGCTTTTGGCAAAGACGGCCTCCGGCCCCAACAGAGTGATAACAGAGGAAGACCTCACAATGTCTAGCTAAACATTTGCAGGATACCGAAAGGCAAAGTGAGCACTCCCCAGTCCAGATGTGGGCACATGACTCAACACTTATATTGTGTCCCGGCCTCCTGACCGCAACAAATACTGCCCCACCCCCATGGGTGACAAAGGCCCTGGTCCAATTTTTCAGACATTTGTTTTGTTTTCAAGAGAACAACGAAGAGTGGGTGCGGTTGTAGTGAGAATTCTAAAGAGAAAAGAGCTGGATCCCTCAGAGGGAGGAATTTTACAAAGAGGCTCATTAAAGGTGTTAGGAGGAATGGAGAGAAGGCCCTGGGTTTGAGCTTTTTTGGGTGTGGGTGGGGGGGTTAGGGGCTGGGGTTGTCAGCCCTGGCAAGCCTCTGGTTTGGAACCTGTTTCTATTCCCTGTTAACCACAGGATAGGAGGTTTTCATGTCTTACCTCCCGGAATGCAAAGATCGGGTCGCTTCTGTTTTGCTTACATTCAGAGACATTGCTACCAGAAGCAAAGGTGTAGTTACCCGTTTCCTCCCATATCCTCCGGTACACGTACTGCGCTGTCAGCGGGATGTTCAGGGTCATAGCAAACGCGTTTAGGAGAATGGCGGGCTCGATGAATGAAGTCTTCATATTGCTCAGGTGGGCAGATGGAGTCTGTTAGCGGGAGGAAGGGGAATAGGGGAGAGAACTCATCAGTTGATTCCTTATCCGAGAGGCTAAATTCTCAAAGATGGGGAAGTTGGAACAATGTGTCATAAACGTGAGTAAGCAAAGAGAGTTCCAGATTTCTGAGAGTGCCCTTGCCAGGAGAGCGTTCCCGGTTCTTCTCCTAGGAGCGAACTAAGTTCTCTCAGGACTTAGTTCTTCCCCGGCTCTGCTTAGTCAATGCGCCCAGTGCTGTGCCGAACAGCACCGGCTGGTTCCCACTAGGTAACGCAGTTCCTTGAGGTTACGCAACTGTTGTTATTTGGCTGCGGATTAAGGGCCTTGCAAAAAGCAGCTACCGATCGGAAGGGGGAGTTTCTGTTTTCGTTTTTTAAACTCAGCCCACAGTTACAGTCTTCCTGCCCGGCTAGGCTCAGGTAGGACCGTTTTCAGGACTGTGTTTTCAGTTACTCGTGTGGGGCGCAGCGTCCCCGGCTTTCCAGTGCGGGACCCCTACCTGGGGACAGCGAGTTGGAGCTGGACGACAACAGAGGGACGTCCTTGGAACAGGTCACTGGAGCCCTATTTAAAGGCAAAGCAAGATAAGCGCACCTCCTGGTCTCTAGTGGCCCCGGACTCAGTCCCGGCTGCTCCCTAAGCCGCCGCAGTCTTGGTCTTTGGGTCCTGGTGGTGACTCGGCAGCGGAGCATCATCACCGGAGCAAGCAGATGGTAATCTTCGGCTCGAGCTGTCACCCTTCCCTAGCTCGCTTGCGATTGGATCCCGCGGCCGGTGCCCTCGATGGGATTGGCCTATCATAGTGTCACTCTCTTGCGCCCGCCCCCGGAGGCCCGGCTGGCTCTTCCTCCAGCAACCCGGCAGATTGGGTGACCCGGCAGCTCCCTGCAGGTTCTGCCAAGTGTTTCTGGGTAGGAAGTGGGTTTCACTGAAGCGCCTCGGAGTCGCACGGGGATCACCTTGGCAGCTGGATCGGGAGTTCGAGAACAGCCGGGACTACATAGCAAGACTTCTGTCCAAAGCAGGGAAGATGTGTGTGTGTGTGTGTGTGTGTGTGTGTGTATGTATATGTATATACACACTATATGCAATCTATTATATATACTATATAACATATATTGTAAACCAGGCGGTGGTGGCGCACGCCTTCAATCCCAGCACTCAGGAGGCAGAGGCAGGCGGATCTTTGTGAGTTCGAGGCCAGCCTGGTCTACAAGAGCTAGTTCCAGGACAGGCTCCAAAGCTACAGAGAAACCCTGTCTCGAAAAAACAACAACAAAGACCATATATTGTATATAATATATAGTATTATATATAGTAATCCTATATATAGCATATGTAATATAATAATATATGTTAAAAGGAAAACAACAAAAAGTGATTGCAGACGTCACGGGATAGGGTTGCTAGGGTTGCAGTTCACTGGAGCATACAGGTGAACCCAATGAGTGTCTGCCAAAAAGAATGCGACAAGACACAGGAAGGACATGAGAAAAGAGTTCTAAGTGGGGAGGTTTGGGCCTTGGGAAATTTAAAATAAATATTTATTACATTTTTATGTGAATTTTTATTTTATGTGTATGCACACCCTGTAGAGAGGCCACAGAAAGCTGTGAGTCTTACTATAACCTCTCAACAGAGGAAGAGTGGACATTCAGAGAGATTTTAAAATCCCCTCCAGTGGGGGGAGGGGTGACCGCAAAGCCGCCTCACTGATTAAGAGCACTTGCTGCTCTTCCACAGGACCTGGATTCGGTTCCCCAGCACCCACATGGCAGCTCACATCTGCCTGTAACTCCAGTTTCAGGGGATCCTAGCAGCTTTCTGTGGACAATGAGAAAACCACCACTGGCCTCCGATACACACAACTGGAACAAACCTGAAGCCCACAGGGTATTACTTCCTGAGGAAGAAAAGCCAACACAAGAAAGCCCAAAGTTTCGTGGTTTGGGGTCCTGTCCAAAAAAGGAAGGCCTTAGGCTGGAG
Organism: Arvicola amphibius; assembly: GCF_903992535.2. Taxonomy (NCBI): domain Eukaryota; kingdom Metazoa; phylum Chordata; class Mammalia; order Rodentia; family Cricetidae; genus Arvicola; species Arvicola amphibius. The sequence continues at coordinate 108,905,961 of NC_052056.1, read as the reverse complement.
TGGTTGTACCAGGAAGTGGGGACAGTTCTGCAAGAAAGCATCTTAATCTTATCTAGAAGTCAAGGTCAGGTGTGGGCCAAAGGAGTAGCAGTCGGGAATACAGGTCGTGTTTGTAGTCTAGGCAATACACAAACGGGTACTGGGCATCGAACCTGGGTCCTCTGCAGCACAAGTCCCTGCTCTTAACCAATGAGCCATCTGTCCATGAGAGTTTAAGATGGTTTAAGTTTAAGTGCATTAAGTAGTAGATCTGGGACACCTTCAGGGTAGGAAGGGCTGCTGAGAAGAACTGACTAAGCAGTAAAAATTCTGTACCAGAGCATGGGCCCCAGAAAAACACAGGGTGCATCGAGGGAGTGACTCGGGCAGTAGTACTTTTGAGTTTCTCAGCACCGCACAATCTTCAGGTGCCTAAGCTAAGTTCTATTTTCGGCTAGCTGAGTCTACTTTCTACATAGCTTGTTTGATTTGCAACATCTGGCTCATGAGCTTAACTCCAAGGAGTGTTCAGTTGAGAGACTTGTCTTTTCAAATACAAATCAAAGAGGTCAAGACCACGCTCCAAGATCTACTGACCTGGGACAGCGACCATCTCTCAAGCATCATGTCCGCCTTCATCCTGGGAAACTTCACTTCAGCTGTTTTCCTTCAAAGATGGAGGTTGGTGGAGCCATCACCTGTGTTGAGGCTACCACTGCCACAGAGGGGAGGAGGGAACGTGTTGGAGCTGGTCCCAGCTCTAAAAGGGTTACCCCCAGAGAGGACACAAGCAACTCCTCACATGCCACTTGGCTAGAACAGGTCACAGGGCCACGTGGAGACATGCAGTTCTGTCAGGTGCTCCCGAGGAGCAGGAGGAGACACGCAGCCACTAGCTCTGATGTCATCTGTGTTTCAGGCCTTACTTCTCATGGAAATCAACAGGCAAGAAAAGGTACTTAAAAGGCATGCCTCTTACGGGCCAGGCTAACATCCGCACCCTATGATGTTCTGCTGTCCCCGACTTTTCTTCACGAAGAAGGAAGTCGGGCCATCAGATGTCCATGGAGAGCATGGTGACCACAGTTATATAAGCCTTTCCCTTTTCTTCCAAGACTATTAAGTACTTGAGTACATATGTAAAAGGAGCCTTCTTCATGGCTTCACTGTTGATTGGATTCTTTTTATGCAGGGCCTGGTGGTGAGCCCACAGTCGGAATAGCATAGCTCAACAACAAAGGACTTTTCCTTTATTTGGTAAGAAAGGATGAAAACAGCAAAAGAGTTAACTGGAAGGTCGTGGAAATCACCCGAAAGCCTTCAGCCCCACACTGTGACTGATCTACACAGGCTCAGACTTCCTTCTGTTGGAGTCAGAAGGTGAAAATAAGGGCTGGGTACCCGAAAAATACTATTGCCTGCTTATCAGGTGTATGTTCCTGGTAGTGTTTTCTAAAATGTGGATCAAGCCAAGTGTGCTCAGCCAGGAGGATCACAAGTTCGAGGCTAGCCTGGGCATCGGCTTTGTCTCAAAACAATTTAAAAAATAAACAAATAAATGCATTCATAAATATGTAAAGTGGATCACCAAATGTAATCTTTAGGGCAGGAACTTAAGGATAATTTTGAAATTATACCTTTTTGGTTCACTGACCTAGGAATTTTAATATGAATGAGTGTACTATTAATTGTCACCAAGTTGTGACATTTAATGTCGGTGCCCGTATTTGTGTGTCTCCTTCCCGTCATATTGGGTGTGACTGTTCTAATATGTCAGGCTCATGAGAACAGGCATGGACTAAAGGGTTGACAAGATGTCTCAGTGGCTGAAGGCTCTTGCTGCCAAGCCTAAAGATCTGAGTTCAAACCATCGAGACCTAATGGTGGAAGGAGAGAACTGGCTCCCCTAACTTGTCCTCTGACCTCCAAACAGATGCTGTAGCATGCCTGCACCCCACCCTACCAACCAAACAGAAGCAAATTAAATGCAAGTGAATAATTGAACAGAAACAAAAAAGTGGGTTGACTATACAAATGCCATATCCATGTTAAGCACCCAAGGGACAGTGCCATGCCATGCCGTTTAGGAGAAACTCTCACTGTAGGGGAATGTGGAGTCCTCCCCTGATGCATGAGCAGACACTAAGCACAGAGAGCCCATGCTGTGTGGGACAGTGCCATGGTCTAAAGCAGTGGTTCTCAGCCTGTGGGTCGTGACCCCCTTTGAGTTGAATGGCCCTGTCACAGGGATCGCCCAAGATATGTCCTGCATATCAGATATCTACATTATGACTCATAAGAGTAGCAAAGTTTACAGTTATGAACTAGCAATGAAACCGGTTTTATGATTGGGAATCACCACTACATGAGGAACTGTATTAAAGGGTCACAGCCTTAGGAAGGTTGAGAGCGGCGGCTCTACAGGCAAACAGCAAACCAGCCATGGCAACTACCAACCTTTGTTTTCAAAGAGAAAAAAAATGGGACTTTTCATTTCTGATCAGATCGACTAAGGTGTGATGAGAAGGCCTCAGCTCCACCATGCCTGACATAGACCCAGAGCTGAGAAGAGTGGACTAGGGCCCTCTCCTGAGCGCAAATTGTAGACAGGAAATGTAATAAGAGCATATGACTCCAGTCAATGGTTTGCGTGAAGAGACCCAAGTTTTTCTAGTTAAGAAATTTGTAACTTCTCTTCTTTGACCTCCATTGCCTAGGAACTGATAAACAGATTGTTTAGATTCCAGGACCAGACCCCGCCTTCTTGCTGCTGGCCGTTCAGGGAGGAGGAGTTCCCAGTTTCCATGGGAGGCTATTTCTTACACTAAGTGGTTCCAGTCTCATTCCCACTCCCGCCGTCTTGCTTTTGTCTTGGCTATCCAGAACATGCCACCATGCCCCACTCCTCAAAACCACCCTCTTCGCCTAAACACCCGGAGCTTCCATGGCTAGACTGAATGTCCCTCACCCAAGAGGACTGGAACAAGAAGTGTTTCTGATGTCAGGGGTTGGGAGGTCTATTTAGAAGTACTATTTACATAGAGTTTACCGGCTAACCATCCCTAATATGAAAATCTGAAATGTGATACTCAACAGATGTAATCTCTTTATAATTCGTTATGCTCCTGTTCCCTGTGTCAATCAGGACCTCACCTGTCCAGAGGCAAGTAGTCGCGCCTTGACTATTTGATCACCGTGTGCACGGTGAATATTTTATACTCTGCACGTAGCTTAATCTGTGCCGGTTTGCTGTGTGTGACTCTAAGCCATGTGAGCGCCTTGGCTTTGGAGCATTTAGGCTGAAAAGCTCTTCCTTGGTTTGACTAAGATTCCCCACTGTCCATTGTTCCCCCACTGTCCATTGGAAAGTGACATTTGAGGCCGATAACTATGAATTACTTCTGCGGGACCTGAATGCCCCAAGGAAGCTTCACGTCAGAAATGCAGGTGCTGGTGGTTCTGGTGGCGAGCAGGCACAGCCTAGCATAGGGCGGGGAGCGGGGACTGCAGGGGAGTGTTAGGAGGAGCCAGAGTGAGGAGGCTGTGGCACGCGCCTAAGGGAAGGGAACTGAAAGGGAACCGGAACCGGGGTCAGTATCACAGTGTCCCACTGTGAGGGTGTTGATTCCTGAGAACTGCCTGCCTGAGAGGTGTTCGGCTTGTGTTCTCTAGTCCCACTTCCCCAGAGCGGAGGAAGGCTAGAAGCTGAGACTGCAGCCTGACCTCTCAGTAAGCAGGACTGCGACTTTTGGACCTAGTAAGCCCCTCCCCCCCCTCCGTGGGCCGGGTGTTTATCTCTCAAGGAAGGGAGTTCTCAGAGAATAAATGAATGGCCCTCTGAGGCAGGAATGAAGTTTTGATTGGTTTATGTGTACAGTGAATTCACAGAGATCTTCTGCCCACCACAGCAGGGTAAATGGACAGGAGGCCCCATAGAAAAGACTCAGCTTCCTGGTGGGTTTTCCATACTGTTTGGGTTTGAATCTAAGTCTTTCTCGGTCAGTTACATGTAGCCCTGTTTTGGGTGACTTACAGAGAACAGCTCCCACTGTTCCAAGAGCGTATTTTGTCCTTGAAGGTGCTGGTCTAATCGTTAATGGGTTTATGTGAGGGAGGGGGTTTAAGCATAGCAGACTGAGCTAAAGTCACGTGTGTAGGGACTTAGATGACTCACTTCTGTCCCAGGTCCCTGTCCCAGGATGCCCCTTGGAACTATCACTGCAGTTTCTCATCTGGAAGCCTCTATTCTTTAACCCATTTCCCATGCAGTAACAAAGCATGGTCCTTCTGAAACCTTCAATACTTTGTCGCTGAATCCAGAGTTAAATTCCACCTCCTTTACCACGGTCTCAGAGACCCCCAACTATTCCGGTCACTCTGCATTCTGCACACTGAGCCAGTGAAACTTCCGCTCACGTAGGACCACAAGCCCTTCTTCCCTTCTGTCTGAATATTCTTTTGTCACTATAACAAATTACTGAGAGGGGATACCTGCTGTGGAATATTCCTTTACACTATGTGAATATATGCTGCTGTGATTGGTTTAATAAAGAAGCTGACAGGTCAATAGCTGAACAGAATAAGGGTGGGTGGGAAAGCCAGACTAGGAGAATTCTGGAAGAAGGGTGGAGTCTAGAGTTGCCAGACAGATACAGACAGAGGAAGCAAGAGATGAACATTCCATGTTAACAAAGGTACTGCCACATGGCAGAGCATAAATAAAGAATGTGGGTTAAGTTAAAATGTAAGAGCTAGTTTTTAATAACCCTGAGCTATCGGCTGAGCATTTACAATAAATATGAAGACGCTATGTCAGTTATTTGGGAAGCAATAGGCTGGAAAGAAATGTCCACCTACAAATAATTTATAAAGTTACAAATTTATTTGCCTTTATTTATTTATCATCTGGGAAATCTAAGCCTGTGTTTGGCATCTGGTGAGGACCTATCACTGTATTATATAACATGGTTGATGCACAATGATGTGTGTTACCTTAGATCTCCCTCTTGTAAAGTCACTAATTGTCACTCTCAGGGCTTCAACCTCTGATATGGGATGTCCTTCTGTATAAGTGTTGGTTTTATTGGTTGACGAATAAAGCTGTTTTGGCCAGTGACTTAGCAGAGTGAAGCTAGGTGGGAAATTTGAACATATATATATGTATATACATACTATATATATATATATATATATATATATATATATATATATATATATATTAGGTAGAGCCATGTAGCTGCTGAAGGAGAAAGACACTGGTAAACCACAGCCTCATGGTGATACACAGGTTAATAGAAGTGGGATATGAGAGCTAGCTAGGAATATGCCTGAGCTGTTGGCCAAACAGTGTTGTAATTAATATAGTTTTGTGTGATTATTTGAGTTTGGGTGGCCAGGAAATGAAAGCACAGTCTCTGATTACATAATGGTGCCCAAACATTTGGCAAGAATTTCCACATAAAGCCCGAGAAAGCTAAAAAAAAAAAAAAAAAAAAAAAAAAAAAAAAAAAAAAAAAAAAAAAAAGATTCTCAGCAGACAAGATCAGAGTCAAGTGCAGCTTCTGTCCTTTTTTTTTTTTTTTTTTTTTTTTTTTTTTTTTTTTTTTTTTTTTTTTTTTTTTCTTTTTTCTTTTTCTGGTTTTTTGAGACAGGGTTTCTCTGCAGCTTTTTTAGAGCCTGGCCTGGAACTAGAGCTTCTGTCCTTCTATGGTAGGCTGTTTGCTGGTAGCAACCAGAGGTGTGGCTCATTTAAGAAATGACTTTGACTCAGCTTTAGCCTCAAAAACATTGCAGCTCTTTTAAGAGGCCCCACCATACACTTAAATGCTGTTTATGAGCAGCCAGCATCAGATTTCTTAGTGGTGGCATGGACCTAGAAACTCTACAGAGTTATGACAATAAATGTGGCTCCTGCCAGTACCTCCACCATGAACCTAGACTCTCAAAAAACTAAGAAATGGGGTGGAGCCATCTGCCAAAGCTGCAGCTTTAATCCTAGCCATGCTTCTTAGCAGATTAAAAACTCATGTGCTCAGAAAAAAGATAGAGATATACAATAAAAACAGATTCAGATGGAAACAAAAACAAAAAAACCCTATAAACAGTTTACAGTGTGTTTAAAAATATATGTAGGTTTGAGAGAGAAAAGAAAAAGGATAGAGAACATCCTTTAAAAAAGAAATAGGGGCCGGACGGTGGTGGTGCACACCTTTAATCCCAGCACTTGGGAGGCAGAGGCAGACAGATCTCTGTGAGTTCGAGGCCAGCCTGGTCTACAAGAACTAGTTCCAGGAAAGCCACCAAAGCTACAGAGAAACCTGTCTCAAAAAAAAAAACCCCTAAATAAATTAATAAATAAAAATAAAAAAGAAATAGAGTAGTTGGGTGTGGTAGTGCATACCTTTAAGCCCAGCACTTGGGAGGCAAAGGCAGGAGACTCTCTGTGAGTTCAAGGACAGTCAGGCTACAGAGTGAGATCCAGGACAGTCAAAAACGTACAGAGAAACTCTGTGTCAAAAAACCCAAAAATTAAAAAAATAAAAATAAAAGAAATAGGAAAAAATGTAAAGATGGAAAATACATAGGGAATCTGGATATTGAATGTTACTGTGTTGTCTTTGAATTGTGTGACTGCTAAGGAAGGAGCAAAAGCTGCTAAAAGACATTTGATTATAAATGCTGCTGGATTAATCCAACCTGTATATTTTAAAAATGCCTGGACTTCAAAATTTGCAAATGGAGACTGTGCATTGGTTTCCCAGCCACCTAGACCTGAATAATCACACAGAAACTATATTAATTACAACACTGTTTGACCAATGGCTCAGGTATATTTCTAGTTAGCTCTTGCATCTTAACCCATTTCTATTAATCTATGTATCACTACGAGGCTGTGACCTACCAGTAAGGTTCCAACATCTTTCTCCTTGGATACCTATATGGTGTCTCCTGGATTCTGCCTTCTTTCTCCTTGCATTCAATTTAGTTTTCCCCACCTAGTTCTATTCTGCCCTGCCATAGGCCAAAGCAGCTTCTTGATTAACCAATGGTAACAAAGCATATTTACAGCATTCAGAGGGGAATCCCATATCATCTCCCCTTTCGTGTCTAAATAAAGAAGAAGGTTTTTAACTTTAACATAGTAAAATTATATATAACAAAGCAGTTTTCAAGCAAGAATTACATTTATAATACTTAGTCTATTTGTATCTAGGAAGTTTCATATCTAATTTATCTCTTATCATAACTAAGGAAAAGTATAATTATCTGTCTTCAGCTCCATCAAAGAACCAAGAAGGATATAATAGTTCCTAAACAAACAGGAAGTGCATTGTAAGCAACTTTCAAAGTTATAGAAATGACAGAGACATCTCACTGCCTGGACAGTCACCCAAAGTTCTTTCATAACATTCGGGTGTCCATCTTCAGCCTATAGTCTCATAAAATCTGTCAAACTTTTCAGTGAAGCAAGAAATTTGAAGATTCGTTCTGCCTTGAACTGTCAGAGTTTGTCAGTTGTCATTTTCTGTGTCCTAAAGAATGTCTGACAGTTTCTTCTGTGAAGCAGGAACCCTGAAGGTAGGAGACAGCTTGTTTGTTCCCAGCTGCCCAGACCAGAAATAACCACACAGAAACTGTATTAATTAAATCACTGTTTGGCCAGTTACTTAAGTGTATTGCTAGCTAGCTCTTACATCTATAATTAACCCAGTTCTATTAGTTTATATTTTACCACAAGGTTCATGGCCTACTGGCAAGGTTCCAGCTGGCAGCTGGCATCTTTTCCCTCTGGTGGCTACATGGCGTCTCGCTGACTCTGCCTACTCTCTCTGTCTATCTTTTCTGGCCTGGCTACACTCTGTTACGCCATTGGCCGAAAACAGCTTCTTTATTCATTAGCCAATAAAAGCAACACATACACCGAAGGACTTCCCATATCACTGAAGGACCATGCTGTCTTTTGGAAAGTTCAGCTGTCACTTTTCTGTGGGTCCTGCATATCCAGTTCATTCAGCATACCACCATGCAGTCCAGGCAAGAGCAATTTCCTGCCCAACTGTCTACCCTTATCACACTGAAGGCAAATTCCATAACAAGTTTCTTCAATGCCCATCAATCTCTCTGAAGTAGTTAGTGCTGCCAGAAGCAGACATGTTTAATTGTTGAAAAAAGCCTAAGTTCTTAAAACATTTTAAATGCCATATTATGTAGGTCTTTGAAAGGTTGAAGAAATATCCATCTGAAATATATTTCTGTACATCTAGAAAACCTAACTAACATGACTCTAGTTTGACTATTATAGATTACTATCTATTAATCTGTATTTCTCATTTATATATTACATTTTAAAATGAGATGCACAAGCATAATACCTTAAACAAGAGCAGAAAAACATATACACAGTGTAACAAAATTGACCTTAAATTTATACCAATAGACCAAGATCCATGCCAATGTAAAGTATTCAGTTCTATATCATATCACCCTTTGAATGAAAGCAAACATTTATAAACAATCATTTTTGGAATTTGGGTATTGTTTTCTCCAAACTGTGTCCTGCTGTTCATTTGGGCAAAGTATTTTTAGGGTTCATGGAGACCTTTCAGGAGGTCTTGTTCCATCAAACATTATTCTGGAAGGAATCCACACATTCTCATCTTCTGTGGAAACAAAAGCATAACTTCTTTTCCAAAGTGACATATCCTTAGACTCAAATTTTGAAGTCAAGATACCTTTAAAATATATACGTTGGTTTTGCTTAGCAGTCCCCAGAATCAAATGTCTCTCTGCAGTCTAAAAATTCAAAGAAAACACAATAATATACATAGTCCTGGCTCTTTGTTATTTTCCATCTTTATGTGGTTTATTTTTTCTCTATTACTTTTTAATATTTATTTATATCTTTATTCCTTTAATCTATGACTGTCTATACTCTTTCTTCTCTCTATTAAGCCAATGTACATATATCCAACACTGTGACCCATTCAATAGTCTTTTTTGTCTGAATTTGTCTTATTGTGTATTTGTAATCATTTCTGACCAGGAGAATTTTGTTTTAATGCTAAGCAGGCATGGCTAGGATTAATGTTAAAGCTTTGCTTGTTGGTTCTACCCTGTTGAATACATGGTAGAGATATGTTCACTGCCTCTGTGAGCCATGCTCACTGCCCCAGCTCCAGGGATGCAGCCGGTCTATATCACCATTAAGCAATTCTAACATGCTGCTCACAGCCGGGTGGTGGTGGCGCACGCCTTTAATCCCAGCACTCGGGAGGCAGAGGCAGGCGGATCTCTGTGAGTTCGAGACCAGCCTGGTCTACAAGAGCTAGTTCCAGGACAGGCTCCAAAGCCACAGAGAAACCCTGTCTCGAAAAACCAAAAAAAAAAAAAATGCTGCTCACAATCTCCATTGAAGTGTTTTATAGTCAGGCCTTCTGAAAGAGCCAGACCCATTCATGCTCTCAGCATGAACCAGGAAGCCTTCTCTTAAAGAAACTTTGCAGATTTTGCTGCTAATGCTGAGTCAGGAAGCCATCTCTTAAAGGAGCTGCACCTCTGCTTGTGGCCCACAGACAGAGGCTATCTGAAAAAAACTGCAGCTACCAAAAAAGCTATGCTTGGCTTCCACTTTTGTGGGTCTAGAAGTTCTCTTTTTTTTCCTTTAAGCTTTTTTAAGTTCTTATATGGATCCATGCTAGATGGTGGGCACCATTTGTGAATGGAGACTGTGTGTTGGTTTTCTGGCTGCCCAGACCTGAATAATTATACAGAAACTATATTAATCACAATACTGTTTGGCCAATGGCTTAAGCATATTTTTGGCTAGCTCTCACATCTTAAATTAACCCATTTCTATTAATCTATGTATTACCATGAGGCTGTGGCCTACCGGTAAGGTTCTAGCATCTTTCTCCTTTGGCAGCTACATGGCGTCTCCTGGACTCCACCTTCTTTTTCCCAGCATTAAGTTTAGTTTTCCCCATCTAGTTCTATCCTGCCCTACCATTGGCCAAAGTCACTTTATTATTAACCAATGGCAATAAAATATATTCACAGCATATAGAGGGGAATCCCACATTAAAAATTTAAGTCAAAAACTATGCTTTGTTGGAGAAGAGATTTTTTGCTTTATTTCCACAGGAAATGGGAGGCTGTGGGTTTATTCTGGATTAAGAAAAATTAGGATCAAGGAAGACCTCTGAAAAAATCTCTGATAGGAGCAGATGGCCCAGATGATCCAACGTTTCAGAGTGCCTCTGTTGAACTTTCCCCTGAGTTCTACATCCAGAACAGCCTCAAGACTGCTGGCTGAGAGGTCCAGCCTCACAGAATACTCCAGTCAGGACTTGACTATAGTCTTACATTTTCTTTGGGTCCCTGTAAGATTACCAATCAGCAACCTAGAAAACTTTGCCCACATTTCCAAAAAATGGATTATGGATGTTTGTCTTTATTTAGAGTATTAGTTGAAAGTTGTTATGGATAGTGGTCAGGAAAAAAAGCCAAACAAAGGAGATTAGATTTAGAGTTCTTGTTTTGAAAAGAAAAAAGAGGAAATGCTTTGGAATAATGCTATTGACTACTGTAAAGATTTGTCACTTGTATTAATAAAACACGGATTGGCCAGTAGTCAGGCAGGAAGTATAGGTGGGACAACCAGACTGAGAGAATTCTGGGAAGAGGAAAGCCAGAGAGGCAGTCATCAGCCAGATGCAGAGGAAGCAAGATGAGAATACCTCACTGAGAAAAGGTACCAAGCCATGTGACTAAACATAGACAAGAATTATGGGTGAATTTAAGTTGTAAGAGCTAGCTAGGAATAGGCCTGAGCTGTTGGCCAAACAGTGTTGTAATTAATATAGTTTTTGTGTCATTATTCAGGTCTGAATGGCCGGGAAACAAAAGCACAATCTCCATTTACATACCTCCTTATATCACCTAATCCTAATTGCCTCTTAAAAGTCACATCCTGGTTTGTTTTCTATTGCTGTGATAAACTCCATGACCATAAACAACTTGGGGAGGAAAAGGCTTATTTCACCTTACAGTTTGCAGTCCATTAGGGAGAGAAGTCAGCACAGGAACTCAGAGGTAGGGACTTGGAAGCAAGAACTGAAACAGAGGTCATGAGGATCAGCTACTTACTGGCTTGCTCTCTGTGGCTTGCTTAACCTGATTCCTTCTTCCCTCCCTCCCTTCCTTCCTCATTTACTTATTTATTTAATCGAGACAGGGTTTCTCTGTGTAGCCCTGGCTGTCCTGAAACTCACTCTGTAGACCAGGCTGGACTCGAACGCAGAGATCCGCCTGCCTCTGACTCCTGAGTGCTGGGATTAAAGGCGTGCTCACCACACCCAGCTTCTTGTACTACCCAGGACCACCTGTCCAGAGATGGCACCATCCACATTGAGCTGGGCCCTCCTGAATCAATCATCAATCAAGAAAACGCCCGGCAGGCTTGCCTACAGGCCAGCTTGATTGGAGGTTCCGTTTTCCCAAATGATCCTAGCTCATGAAACCTAAGCTAAGTAACCAGTGCAGGCCGTATCTCCACATGCATTACCCTTGGAAACTGTTTCTATCAGGAGAACTGCCAGGTGAGATGTTAGGGGTTAGCCCTAATGTCACCGTGGAGAAACTGGCTCTGACCATCTTTCAGTATTTTCTTCTTTTTAAATATATTTGTCATATTCTTTTTTTTATTATTAGGTGTGCATTGTTCTGTACTGTATTTCCGCCCGCAGGCCAGAAGAGGGCACAAGACCACATTACAGATGGTTGTGAATCCCCGTGTCGTTGCTGGGACTTGAACTCAGGACCTCTGGAAGAACAGTCAATGTTCTTAACCTCTGAGCCATCTCTCCAGCCCTCACTATTTTCTAGCATAAAAGTGACCTGTTTATCTCCCTTCGGCACCACCACAGTCTATGTGTTTGATTTGTTTATTCGTTTACCTCTCTTGGTCACTGTAGCTGCAGGAGGACGCATGCTCTGAGAACAGAGCAGCTATGGCTGACTAGAGCGTGACTACATTCACATTTAGAATAGTGCAAATGAATAAAATGAGGTGGCTTTGCTTCATGCCCACAAATTACACAGTTATACGTATACTAAATATGGCCCCTGGGAAGCATCTGATACGTTCATTTTTCCAATGCCTTGATCTTTTTCCAAGATACTGCATTTATGACAGCGTTCCCTGCTTTATTGGAATAAGGATGGACCAGAACTGTATTTTGTATATGGTATAGTCATAACATGAGGAAATATTCAGTCATAGACCAGTCTAAACTGTGAAGTCCTGAGCTAACTGCGGCTCTAACTGAAATTTTATTCTCCCTCAGGAATGAGGAAAACCGTTCAGCCTCTTTCATAATCAAATGAACACACAATTAGGACAACTAACAAGCATGCCATCTTTTACCTTCCAAATGGGCAAGTATTTTATTTTCTTAAGATATAGATCACGTGGCTAGGCTGAGATGAAATGAATACACTGTTGTAGACCTGTCAGAGTTTACAACAGACTCTGACACAGGACAGACCAGGAAGACTGAAGGTAAATGCCAACCAGCCCCCAGTTATTTCTCAGCCAGCATATGTACTAATTACAGGCAAAAGGCAGAACAAAGAACAGTACAACCAACCAACTCCTCCCTGCACTGTTCTTGGGAGGAAGCTCAAGCAGGTGCTAGTCTCTTACAAGAATTCAGCTAGCGCTGGGCAGTGGTGGTGCACACCTTTAATCCCAACACTTGGGAGGCAGAGGCAGGAGGATCTCTGAGAGTTTGAGGCCAGCCTGATCTACAAGAGCTAGTTCCAGGACAGGCACCAAAGCTACAGAGAAACTCTGTCTCAAAAAAAAATTCAGCTAGCAGCAAACAGCTGCTAATCACTAAGGAGGGGTGCCTCCAACTGGCATACACCAGCCCAAATCCTAATAGAATAATGTGCTCTTTCATTTGGGCAAAAATGCTCTTTCTGTGGGCTCACATCCCTCAAGGTTACTGGAAAAAGTAGAGTTAGGAAGCTTGTTCTATATAGTGAGTTCCAGGCCAACGTGGTTTGCCTGGTGAATTCCAGGCCAGCGTGGTCTGCATAGTGAGTTCCAAGGGTCAAGGTGATTCCAAAGAAGAGTTGGGTTCACAAGACTCCCCATCTTTCTACTCTCACAGCTACTCCCTGCAGCCGCTTGCTTCATTACTCAGGCTTCAGTGTCCCTGACCATTGTACTTCCCTAGAGCTCTCACAAGGACAACCCCACGCTTGGGTGCTTCCTAACGACCCATTCACAGTTTACAGATGCTATCTTCCTTTCATGCTGATAAGAGACAGGTTCACAACAATCTTGCAAGTACATAGAATGCCCAGGAGGCAGCCCCACCCACTCCCTGGTGCCCAGGGTCAGTCTAAACCCTGGCACAGTGGTGGAGGCTCCTGTTCACAGGTGGCCCAGGAGCAGGTGCCGGAAGGTGAAGCTCCTGGATGGCAGCATTTGAAGTTCCTGGGGACCTTACATGGGGGCTGTGGCTGGCTCCTGGCTCTCTGCGTGCTGGGCCTTGGAGTAACTCTCCTCTGTTACCTGTTTAGAGACAACCTGAAGCTTCTGTCCTGGCAGGTGCATGTCCCCAGGCTGCTGCAGGGCACCACCAGCATACATCCCTCCCAGGAGCTCCAGCCTACACCTCCTTTGAGCACCTCCTTGCATCCTTGCCAGGATCCGGGTCCCTTGAGCAACTTGACTGTGGTACAAGGGTCTCCCAGAGTATTGCCTGCTTGTCCTGAGGAGTCCCCGCTCTTCCTTGGTTCCACGAGGATTGACTTAATATACGGGTGGATCTGGAGCTTTTGACAGACAGAACTGGGAGATAAAGAGAACTGCATCTCTCCCCACAAGGAGGCCATCTCATTCTGCAATATAGAGGAGCATCTCAAATATTGGCTGTATTATTTACGTCCAGTCTTGCAACACCAGCAGCTTGACTATGGTGTCTGTGTCATCAAGAAGGCCAGAGACACCATGTTCAATTGCGCGAAGCTCCTCAATGTAGACTTTCCAGGGTCCTTAAAAGGAATATGACCACCCCTGCTTCGTGTTCAGCAATGTGGACCTCTTTCGCGTGGACGACTGCAACACTTACTGGAGCATCTTCTAGCCTCGACACATTTCTGTGGCGATGGACAAGTTTGGGTTCAGCTTGCCTTATCAGAATTATTTTGGAGGTATCTCTATAGCTGGAATTTTCTTTGGGCCACTGACCAGTTCCCAAATAAAGACACTGAGACTTATTATTAATTATTAATGCTCAATCTTAGCTTGGGCTTATCCCACTAGCTCTTTTAATTTAATCTGTTTCTGTGCAGCTGTCTTTTGCCTTGGGGCTTTTTAATCTTTCTTTCATTCTATATGCGCTACTTTCCTGCTTCCTCTGTGTCTGGTTGGCCCCCGTGTCCCCTTTTCTTTCTTCCTTGGGCCTAATTTCCTCCTCCTTACTCTCCCTGCCTGGAAGTTCTGCCTATACTTTCTCTCTAGCTATTGGCCATTTGGCTTTTTATTTAGACTGATCAGGTGCCTTAGGCAGGCAAGGTAAAACAGCAACACACTTTTACAGAATTAAACAAATGCAACACATCTTTGCATAGTTAAACAGACATTCTGCACCACGTCTCTGCTCTCAGCAAACAGCAATTTCTCGCCACCAGCAGATTTGCTAATAACTTGGGCCTGAGAAGGAGAAAAAGATGTTTCTAATAGATTAGTTTATAGAGGCATGTTCCTTTCTTGTCCAAGTACTGTGTTCGGGAGGTGTGGTAAGATCTGACACAAAACTGACTACAGACACGACCCCTATCCTGAGAAGTTTGATAGGCTTGCACACACAACTCAGACGGTGCACTTATTTACCAGGTGTTGGATAAACAAAAGTTCCTACTGCATTTAAAAATTACAGTGGACATCGGGACGCCTCGCAAACAAAGCTGAGAAATGACTTGGAACCTCGGCTATGCCTCTGTTGTCCTGGTTAGCGGCCTCCCCATGCAGACCCCTTTTCCGAAGGCCTAGATGAACAGAATTCTTTCCCCACAGCTTGGTTCAGGATTGGATGTTTGACAGTGTAAAAACTGTCAGCCTTCACGGTTTCTTGGACAAGGCCACAGTGTTACCCAATGTAAGCGGTAACATGGAGAATGTCGAAGCTGCTAAATTGAGAAATGGGTGAGAAGTCCATCTTCATGGGTGATGTCATGTCTCTAGATGATGTCGTGTCTCTGCATGACAATTTGGAGATGTTGCTGGATTCCAACTGGTAGAACTTGTTGAGAAATTAATTTTGTTTTAACAGGAAAACCACCAGATTCCGAGCAGTCTCATCTTCTGTCCTTCTTTCATTGGTATGTAACTATAATCACTCTGTGTGTGTGTGTGTGTGTGTGTGTGTGTGTGTGTGTGTGAGTGTGTGTGTTCTCTTAGCAGAAGGATTTAAAAAGTTGAACCTGGAGTAGAGGGAGGGGAATTGTGGTGCCAAAGCCTCCCGTCATCACTCAGGGTTTAGTGGAGTGTCGGCTCCTCAGGCTAGCCTCCCCCACAAACTCACCTGCGAGTAGCATGGGGCAAATAGCCAGAGGTGCACAGACCATTAAACCTGGAGGGACTTCTAGTCTGGGCTGAGGTCCTAATGCTCAGCTGTCTAATCCCAGAGCTCTGCCCTTTGCGTGTGGCAGCCAGGACCCCAACCACTATCAGTGAGGACCAGTCCCAAGTGCAGAACCGTGCTGATGTGCTGATGGTGGGCCTTGGTCTGTCTGTCTGGTTTGTTTGTTCATTTGTTGTTGCTGCTTGTTTGGGCTAGACACTGCCTTTAAAACAGTCCAACCACGCAACGTGTGCGTTTCTGTCCATTCCTCATGCCCTAAGGTCATTAAAACAGACACCAACTTTTGTGAGAAGGGTTTGGGGAAATGCAGAAGTCCACCTTTCTGTCTCTAGATCCTGACTTTTAAAGGAAAGGGGACAGGAGTCCTGAGTGGTGTCACCTTTGCTACTAAAACCAAAGTCGGCCTCATCTTCTGGTTTGCTCCTGTTACATCTTCTTCATGTGCAGTATGGGCTCGTTCTTAGAGTCAGGCGAAATTGTCACCCTCCTCCACAGCTTGTTGACCTCCTAGAGATCTCAGGTCTTCCTCTGCCCCCGTGCTCAAGGCAACACAAAGCCATGTTGGACCCAGACATTTCCCTGACTGGAAGATGCTGTGGTCAGCATGCCCTCATCGAAGGATGAGGGTTCAGTCACCCTGGAGTTAAAACCATGATGTCATATCCTGTGACTTCTGTCTGTCATTTTGTTGGTGACCTAGGTAGAGAGGCCTTTGGGAAAGATCAGAAGAAAATGCTAGGCCAGCTTTCATCAAGGGAACAGGGTTGGGTGGGTCTGGGGACACAGGGGACAGCCAGCAGACAGCATGGGGGTTGGGTGGGGCTGGGGGGAGGGACACAGGGGACCGTATCTGACATTGATGTTCAGAATAGACAATTTTATTTTTGCCTTCAAAATGTAATAATATAATGTGCAGAAATGAATCTATCTTTGTAAAAAAATCTGCTAATAAAAATATTCAAAAAAACATTTCCAAGTACTGAACATGTACAGGCTTCTTCTCCGTTTTGTTATTTCTGAGCTAGCACACAGTGTGTCTACTGAGCACACAGCCTGTATGCTGTGTCGGGCATTTTAATCAACCAGAGATGATTGAAGGTGTGCGGGAGGGCTGCCGGCTCGGCCGCTGTTTCAGAAAAGGGGCGAGAACATTGTGGATTTCGGGATCGGGCCCTGTGGACTGCAAGGGAACTCAGAATATAACGAAGCTGAACTCTGTTGGTGACCTTCTCTTTCCTGTTTATTTTTCAAATATTTATTTCTTTGACTATTGTTCTGCTGCTCTGTGCTCTCTGGCCGATGTCCCCTGCTCACCCGGATACACTCTGCCTCCACCCGCTGCTCCTTCCTCAGAGGCATTCTCTCCGCAGGTTTATCCATCTGGACTCCTTTATGTATTTGCTTATTTACTGTGTCCTGTGGGGACACTTGCCGTGGCACATGTGCGGAAGTCAGAGGACAGCTTTGAGGAACTGGTCCTCTCCTTCTATCTCGGGAACTGAACTTGGGTCACTGGGCTTGGCAGCAAGAACCTTTGCCCCCTGAGCCGTCTCACCAGCCCTTGCTCTTCTTTTTAGTCTCCAAAGGTCTGTGAATGAACTTCCAGTTTTAGCTTGGTTAAAGAAAGACTTCAACACACTTGTTAATGACGGCAAGGCAGGTTTTGTTCCCCGGGGGTCGTGGCAATGGGTGTGAGGACCACCGGATGGACTGTGGGAGAGAGAGAATGGGCTCAGGTGATGGGAACTTAGTTCCCATAGCCATGTGTTAATGTTACATGGAGTTGGAGCCGCTGGGAGATAGGGTTAGATAAGGTACCAAGAGGTGGGCGGAAAAGAGGCCTAGGCTAGCAGGTTTGCCCTGTATCATCCTGTGACGTCTTCCGCCTTGTTAGGATGCCTTAGGATGCCACCTGAAGGCTGCACCAGATTCCAGCGCCATTCTCTTGAGCTTCCCGGTGTGTGTGGGTGATCTCCTGGTCTCAGCTCTGCAGTTATAGCAGAAGACAAAGACCATCCGTTCATCATCCTTCACGCCTGTCTCTTCACTGTCTGCTGGAGTGGACAAACCTGGTTCTTTAGCTTTAAGACAACACCCAACTGCTCTAAGGCCTGTATACATGGTATTACCTTTCGGTCTGGCACGACGGTAATTCATTCTTGGCACTGGTGCCAGAAGACAGCCTACCTCAGCAGGCGGTTCCTGTCGGGCTTCTCCTCCGAGAGGGAGACTTCAGGGGGTGACAGCAGAAAGAGGCGGGGTTGAGCATGTTGGAAATGGGTGGTTTTGAGAAAAAAGAAATCTAGAGCCAAAGTCACAGGACTTGTTACTCCATTTGGATAGGGAATTAAAAGAGAATTCTAGAAAGTTAGCATTGGGGGGTTGGGGAGGCACTTTGCATAACCCCTCCCCCCAACTTACATAAGCCAGTTTTATAATGCATGGTGCTTTCTTTTCCTTCTGTCTGAGACATATGAGTGACCAGGGAGGTGTTTTGAGAAGGAGGGAAGTCTTGCAGTTGTGCCCTAGTACTGGGGGGCTTTCCCAGCGGGAAGGCCAAGGTAAAAGGGGCTGGCCTAAAGAAGCCTTTCCCTCTTGACATTCGCTGGCCCCTTCTCAAGGTGTCCTCATGTCTTTTCCCCTGGGGTCTCTCCCTCCCCTATTAGATATGATGTCCCTAGTTAACCTTGTAAATATTCAATGGAGGACCCGCCCCCAAATAGTTACAGCAAGGGTCAAGGCTTCAACCAATGAATCTTTGTCAAATAATATGCCATCCACGAGGGAGCTGGAGAGATGGCTCTGTGGTTAAGAGCATCAGCTGCTCTCAAAAAAGACCTGGGTGCAGCTCCCAGCATCCATATGGCAGCCCACAACCATCTGTAAAGCCTGTTCCAGGGGATCCAACGCCCTCTTCTGGCTTTCAGGGGCACTGCATGCATCAGCACAGCTGCGTGAATCAATCTTTAGAAAGATTTTCTTCTTTTTAAAAAGGATTCTGGCGCACGCCTTTAATCCCAGCACTCGGGAGGCAGAGGCAGGCGGATCTCTGTGAGTTCGAGGCCAGCCTGGTCTACAAGAGCTAGGTCCAGGACAGGCTCTAAAAAAGCTGCAGAGAAACCCTGTCTTGAAAAACAAAAAATAAAAAAAATAAAAAAATAAAAAGGATTCCAGCCATGAGATATATGTTAGGGTCACCTGGTGTCATTCTAGAAATGCAATATCACAAAATCTGAGGTTTGAACCAAGAAACATTCAAGTTAAAATCTCCCTGAAAGCCAAAATGCCTGGCTGTTACTTATTTCACAGGAAAAGAGGATTAAATTTTTCATAGCAGGAAAAAAGTGGAGGGAGAGGTGAGAAGGGGAGGACCTTGATGGATACTTAGAGTTTCCAGAGCTGGGATCTGTGATAACAAAAGGAAGAGAAGACAGCTCCATTGCCCAGGGATTGGCATGTGATGGGGAGTCCAGGTGTGTCTTAATCCATACCCATCGCGGTTTCATGGGGGCTCTGCTCCTAAAAACGTGTTACTCACTAGGCAGTGAGTCTACACACGAGAACTGAGGATGCCAACAGGCACGGGCTCTCGATCCAGAGGAGGGCCACCCTTTCCTAGAGCCTCTCTTTCAAACTCACCTGCTTATTGGAGTGAAGGGTTTATGCTTAGTGCTTCTACCAAAGCCAGCCAGCATGGGAAAACTGGACCCGGAAGCACTGCAGGTATTTATGGCAGGTTATTGCCCAGGCTGACTAAGGGTTCAGCTACTCCAATGACCCTCCTTATTCTCCCCGTGGTGTGCCTCGTGGCTAAAAGAAGTTAATGAGGCAGACGACTTGAATGCCAACCTCTGTGTAACTCTTGCAGTTCCAGGCAGTCACCCCATCTCTGTTCCTCGTCTTTAACTCCCACCAGTTTAAACTATTTTATATTTAGCTTTGTGCATACGTGGTGGGGGGAGGGGTGTGTGCCCATGTGTGCAGGTGCCTGTGGAGCTCAGACGAGGACACTGGATCTCTGAGCCGTCTCTCCAGCCCGCCCCCAACCACCTGTTGATTCTATTTTTCTTCTCCCCCAAGCTTTAAAAACATTGCGCGTGTGTTTGTGTGTGAGAACACACATGTATGTATGTGAACATGCATGTGAAGGCCAGGAGACAGCCTCAGGTGTCTTCCTCAGGAACACATGACCACCTCCTTGGGACAAGGTCTCTCAGTGATCTGGACTCATTGATCTAGCCATTAGGCTAGACTGCCTGTCCCGTTAGTCCCAGGAGCCGTCTGTCCTCACCTCCTCCGTGCTGGGATTACAGCTGCCTGCCACCACTCTGCTTTCTGTGTATGTTCTGGGATCAAACACAAGGCCTCAGGCTTTCAAGAGAAGTGCCTGACTCTCTGAACCATCCTCCCTATCCTTCTTCAAGCTTTTGGATGGATGTTCTCATTTTTAGATAGTCAAAATTCAGATCCTGACCTCCCCCACTGCACCCCCAAACAAACAAACAAACCCACAACCCGCTGATGGATTCCCATGGAATTAAGCTTATCATCGGATTAGAGGGCTGAAAAGTCGCTTGTGACATGTGACATTTCCTCCTAGAACGTAACGCAGAATCTACCAAGCATTGGGGTATTTTGTTCTGCATTGCCACCCTATAAAAATATGTGCTTACTTACACTAGAAAAGTCTGCCTTGACGGAGAACAGTGGGGCAGTTATTTCTAACTAACCAAAAGAACAGATGGGCCGTGGTGGCTCACACCTTTAATCCCAGCACTAGGGGGACAGAGGCAGGTGGATCTCTTTGAGTTTGAGGCCAGCTTGGTCTACAGAGCGAATTCCAGGACAGCCAGGGCTACACAGAGAAACCATGTCTCGAAAAACCATCAATATCCAAACCTAAACAAACAACAACAACAAAACCCCCAAAAGAACAGTTAGAAAAAATTGCCAGCAAACTACACAGCCTGGAGACCTGGGAGGAGGCGCTGACGGACCCGTTCCCCCTTCTGTCCCCACTTTCCCTACCATGCACACATTTGCTTTCACCTTGTTATATCTCTGGCTTTGTTCCTATTTCAGCCCTTCATCTCTAACCCTGGGGGGTCTGGTCCTTAGGGTCTAAGCCAACCATTCTCTGTTTTGGTTATTTAGCAATGGGCAGGCGCTATAATCCTTGCTGAGGACATGTGCAGAGATGTCTGCCTGGACGCTCTGCACTAAAAAGAGATGTGTAGAGCATGCTTTCTGTTTATGGACCCTGGAAGTCACGTGACTGTGGAATATGGAATGTTTACAACTGTCTTATGACCACGAGGAAAGGTCTTAGCTAGCTGAGGACCAAAGGCAAGGAGGAAGATAGGAAGAATTCAGGTTCCAAGATGAACTGGGCTCCAGCAGGGCATGCTTCTCTCTGGGTATTTTTCTTATTTCCTAAAACATATCAGGCGGGGCTGGAGAGAGGGCTCAGCGGTTAAGACTCTTCTTCCAGAGGTCCTGAGTTCAATTCCCAGCAGCCACATGATGGCTCACAACCATCTATCATGAGATCTGGTGCCTTCTTTTGGGGTGCAGGTATACATGCAGGCAGAATAGTGTATACATAATAAATAAATCTAAAAAATCATATCAGGCATAGTTGGTTCACAGCTTATACTTTCTAGAAGTTTGTGTAGGTGTGTTTCCTCTGGCTCTTGTTCCCACTGCCTTTTTCTCAAGGAATCCACTTTGCCTTTGACATTATATTATGCAAGGGACATTGCCCATGGAAAATAGTTTCTGGGCGGCCTCAGGGAGAGGTACTTTCTCCACACAGGATTCACTTCGGTCAGCCTCCCTAAGGCTCTGCTGGCCGAGGACAGCTTCAAGCTGATACCTGGTTTGAGATTCCAGAAGGCAGCCTGTCTTGCAACTCTCTTCCAGCCAGCGAGTGTGGCTGGGGTCAGTCCTTGCGTGGCAGCTTTTCTGCTTCTTCACTTAAAACCAAAGTTTTTATTTTATGTGTGTGATCATTTCCCTGTCTGTGCACCACACACATGCTGGATCCCCTGCAATTGGAGCTATAGATGGCTGTAAGCCACCCTCTGGGCGCTAGCAACTGAACTGAACCCTCTGCAAGAACAGCCAATGCTCTTAGCCAGTGAGCCGCCTCTCCAGGCATAGCCCCTCTGCTTTCTAACTTTTATTTTCCTGCAGTTGAACCCAGAGCCTCATGTAGGCTAGGAGGTAGACTTGAGACTCTTTCTCCCCTCTGTACTTGACTGCTTCTGCGAACACATCTGTTTAGGAACTCATAGGTAGCCTTAGTCTCTATGGATGGAAACTCTGGCTCCTTCCGCTCTACGGGGAGGCTCTGTTGCCAAGGATGTTCAGATAATGTGACGGAATTAAGGGACACATAGAAGGGTGGGAGGTGGGAAAAAAGGAAGATGCGTGCCTGCGAGTTGGGACTGAGCTACAGGCACTGAAGTTTCCAGATTCTTCTGCCCCTCTGCAATAAATTGTAGAGACACGTGGAGAACTGAGGCAAGAGACAGCTTATTAATGGGGAGGTGTGGAGCGACCCGGAAGTGTGCCATGCCTTCCTTGTGACTGTTAAGAATATTTTCTAATAGGAGCTCTCTGCCGATGCAAAAATCCCAATCAAATCAAATCAAACCAAATTACAAGATATCCAGGTTTAATTGGACTCCTGTGCTCTCGGGTGGCCCCAAGGGGAACCGGAAAGCTGTCAATGTGACCACTGGGGGAAAAGAGGGAAAATCATGTGTTTAATTTTTTTTTTGGGGGGGGGAACAGTTTAAATAGCCTGAGGGAGTGGTCTTAACCTTTTCTGGGGAGGTTTCAAGGTTTGTTGTAAAGGTGCAAGGGGCACAGGGGCGGGGCCTCAAAAGATGGAGGCCAGAGACCCGGATTTACAGTGACCTGAGCGGACAGAAAAGGGGGGAATAGGTAAGGTCTTCAGTGACGTTTTATGGGCTATCAGCAGTCACCCATCTCCTGAGCGTATATGACACTCAGGCTTTTCCAGGCATGCTCCCTCTGTGGAATGAAGCCAGGTTGTTGATATCGGTGCCCCTAGGATTTGAAACACACCCTCCAGGAGGGCCACTCGGGAAGCTCCGGAAATGGAAACTTGCGACCTTCTAGAAGGCCCCTCCCTCGCTGTGGAGAGTAGAAACCTGTGTGGTTAGGAGATCTCTCCGAGCTGCAGAGATTCTCGGGGGGCGGGGGAAGCTGCCAGCAAACTGAGCAGAAAGCTCCAGAGCATGCAATCTATTACATGTTACTCTCTGGAGCTTCCGCTGGCGCTGTCCGGTGTCGGGGATTGGGGGTGGGGGAATTGTTTTGTTCATAGGTTAGGAAAAGCTCACACAGGGAAGCTTAATGCTTGCTGTCCAGAGAGGCTTGTGCAATGCAGCCTTGTGCAATGCGGTCCCGTGGGTTTTCCTCATAGCTCAGAATCAGTTTGTGGGGGAGAGTGCCAAGTCTGCACCCTGGAAACAGACCACAGAATGCTAGCCACATCGGGCTGGAAGCTCCTAGTCTAGGACCTGGGGTCACTTTCCCAGGGCGATGCCTATTTACTGAAGATGGGCAACAGGAATAAACCGAAGTGCAACCTCATCCAAGGCCAGCTTGGTGAACCCAGTGAGTTCACTGTGGTTTTTCAGAGACAAGCATGAATGAAGGGTTATTTACAGAAGTGTGGGTGACCCCCAAACAACTCTATCACCACAAAAGCCTGTCCAAGTTGGTCTTCAAACTCCTGTAACCTATCGTCTCCCGTAGGTCACTTGCTGATGAGGCTGTCCTGACCCTACACTTCTCCACCCTTAGTGAATAGCAGTATCTCTTTGGCCATCACCATTGACTTTATTAGCACTGTATTATTCTGCTTTAGTTGCCATGGCTACTGGGGCCAAAGTCTACGCTGGCAACTGTTATGAAAAAGGTGAAATACAACTGGCCTTTTATTAAAAGTGTATTTATATCCTTTGCAATGTGATAACTGTGAAGGTGACTTCAAACAGATAAGGTGATTTGGAGCTGCCAAGTGGGAACAAACATTTTGAGTCTAGCCTGATTCTCAGGTCGACTCTGTTGAGGAGAAGATCAACTCCCCTGAGTCTCTTTGCTTCCAGCCTTAAAAAGCAAAGCAAACAAACAAAAACAAAGCAAAAACAAACAACAACAAAAACAAAAAAAGGCTTCAATATAAGATTCATTCAGAACGCTGTTTTACGAAGGTAATTTTTATAGAGATTTTAAAGACTTGATTTGAGGTGAGTCCTTTGCCATTCCTTCCTCCCAACTCACCCTGCTCACATGATGTCCCAAGTCTAGTGGAGCCTGTGACCGAGCAGCCTGGCGGCAGTGCTCCTCCACTCGGGCCTATCTGGATGAATGGAGGTCCTTCAACCAAAGCAATCAGGTCTGCGAGGGCCACTCATCCATGCACAGACGCAGGTTGCAGCAGCTGAACACTCCGCACGCTGCATATAGTTACTCCTTCGGTGAGAAGCTGGAAGTCCAAGGCCAGGGTGGCAGCAAGGCAAGTCTCCCTCTGTGGCAAGCCTCACTGTTCCTCACCTGACCCTTCCTCCCAGAACCTCTCCCCAGCCCCCTGCTGGCTCGCCTTCCTCTTCCAGAGCCCCCCCCCCCCCCGGCTCCCCCCTCCCCGCCCCGCTTCAGTTGACCTAAATCACCTCCCTCAAGGTTCTGTCTCCAGTACAGCCATGTTCTCACATTTCCAGACATGAGCAATAAGAAGGCTTGGTTTAGTGTGCACCGGGATGTAAAGCCGAAAATGCCCCCATCCTCCCATCTCCCCCTTTACTGCCCCCCCCTCCCCGCCACCTTGGACCGGGTCACTTTAAAGGGCCAGCCCACTCCAGAGCTCCCAGTCTTGTCTGTTCCTCCTTCTGCCTTCCCTCTCTCAGGTATGCCCAGTGGCACCTTCCAATAGCTACCTGAAGCCCACGGTCCACCTCGAGAATCAGCTTCCTCTAACTTGCCGGGAACCAGGCCGAGGCACACACACCTCCATTTCTCTTATTCTCTCCTGTGGAAGGAACAGTGGTAACGCAGAGCCTGTAATCCCCAACTCAGCAGGCTGAGGTGAGAGAGTGGTGAGTTCGAGGCCAGCTTTGGCTGCACGGCAAAACCTGGTCTCAGAAAAACGAAACAAAATCAAATAAAACCTCAGAGTGACCAGAGTGGAGGGCTATTAGGGAGGGTGAGGCCAAACAGCCTTTCAACATCAGTTTCTCCCTTCGCTCTCATTGGCTCGTTCTTAGTTGGGTCTCCCAGCGCCTCTGATTCGACAGAAACCAGAGTTCCAGGCCCTGTACCTGCTTCTCTTGTTCTCGGGCCAAATGAACTCCCTTTCAAAGTTCCCAGGGCTTCAGACACTGGCACGTTTTGCACATCAGAATTCGGGGCCTCATGAGCCATCTCAGAAAAAAAAAAAATCATGTGTATTGAGAATTCGAAAACTAGAAAAACTCTTCCGTCGAGGTCCCCACAGGGATAAAGGGATGAGCGGAGCCTGGACTGTGGGTGTAATTGTTATGAGAGGATGTGGCCCTTAGGGAGGGACACCCCGGAAGAGACCTGAGGAAGGCAGCTTTGCTTCTAAAGTGAAATCTTGATCCTATGACCAAAGGTGACTCCAGCCCTGGGAGCCTCTTCACATCTCTCTGGAGTGACACTGTCAGCCTGTCTCATGTTCTGACAATGAAACGCTCCCTGTGGAGAAGACCTGTGGGGGAGGGGCCGGAGCTAAGGCCTTACCAGGTCCTCTTACCCACTCTGGAGTGAACGGTGGGTCGGGAAGCGGTTGCAATTGCAGACGGGCTTTTAGCTCAATCGAAACAGCTATGAAGAATAGAATTGTCACTTTTGTGCAGAAAAAGAGTCACCCCTTGCTCAGCTGTTGTCCCTACTAGCAATGGGCTATTGTTCTCAGGTCCTATAGCCTCAACAAAAGTGTATTTATGTCTGTCCTGTTTCCTCTAGGAGTCCCATATTCGCCCTATAGGGGGAAAAAAAAGTCACGTTGAGCCTAACACGTGACTGAGGTGAGGAGGACAGGAAGCGCTCAAAGATCTGGAAGGAAACTTCCTGAAAATCAGACAGGAGGAAAGAAAGCTGTGGCCTCTGTGTCCTGCCCTCTGACGGCCTCTAGTGGAGCATGTGTTGTCATGTGTCACCCCGGGCGTGCCATCCACAGAAAACGTTAAAGGAGGGCTAAGTCACGGAGCGTTGGGAGGAGGTTTCACAGGAGGGCACAGGGAGCCTGGGTGTGACTTTGGAGTCAGTTGTGAAGCCAGAATGCTGCAGGCAGTCGCTGGATACCAACTACCACCATTTTCTTTCAAGGGTCAAGGCTCTGGAGCATGGCAAGTTTCTAGAACTTCTTTGAGGGAGGGCGGGTAGAGTAGAGCTAGAAGGTCTGAAGCCAACTTGAAACCTAGCTGTCAAACAGAGACTTTAACACCACTGCCATACACACACACACACACACACACACACACACACACACACACACGAGCACACATTGTGCTTGTCCAGAACGGGACTTCAGATTGTCAGGATTGTGAACTGATAAACACGGATGTTGGGAATAAATCTCAGGTCCTCTGCAAGAGCAAGCGTTCTCCACCACATCTCCATCTCTCCAATCAGATTTAAAGTAAGAAGCGATGCGCTGGTGCTGTAGCCGGTTTTGTCTAAGGAAGCGTGTATTTATGAGAGAATGGGGAAACTGTCTAATGATGAATTTGAAGTGTCTTACGTTACTAGTTTCTTTTTTTTTTTCTAATTTTTATTTTGTGTGCATTGGGGTTTTGCCTGCGTGTATATGTCTGTGTGAGGGTGTGGGTCCCCTGGAACTGGAGCCGCAGACAGTTGTCCTGTGAGCTCTAGGAATTGAACCTTGGTCCTTTGGATGAGCGGTCAGCCAGCACTCTCAGCCACTGAGCTGTCTCTCCAGCCCTGACCTTGGGAATCTCTAAAAGCTGTCTTTGAATGTGGATGGCTGGCCTTTTCAACTCATTAGATGCGGATCTGCAGTGTGCATTGCTTGGCCAACGGTGCAGACTGCGCAGTCTCTATGAGTCCTAGAGAATTTTGGCTCAGATTTTTTCCACCTCCTGCCTGAAAAACAAAGACACAGGGTTAGTAATTCATTCTTTGTGCGATGTCCTTGCCGTTTGATTTTTAAAATAACTATTTTCAGTTGTGTTGAATCCATTCAATACTATTTAATTTTGTTCCTTCTTCAAGACAAGGTCCCACGTAGCTCACACTGGGCTTGAGTTCAGATTAGAGCTGTGGACAACCTTGAATGACCCCCTCTTCCTCACCTCGCCAGTGCTGGCATCACAGGCGTGCACCAGCTACAGCAGGCCATGCTCGCCACTTCTAAGTCTGTAGCTCACTGCTACTGACCAACTCCTAGCACTGTGCGGCCATCACAGCCATCCATCCAAAGCACCTCATCTTATGAGTATCTGTACCCACTAAACAGCCATTCCCCATCCCTCTGCTCCCCGCCCTGGCATTTACCATTCCACGCTGCTGTAAATGAACTGGACTCCTTTAGGTCCTGCATCCATTTGGAGTGATTTGCCCTTTGCGAAAGCTTCATTTCGAGCAGAATGATTTTCTCACAGCTCATCCACTGGCCAGGGCTCACTTCCTTTTCAAGGCTGTGCCACATTCCGTGGCATATACAAACCATATGCAATTATCCATTAATAGGTATCTGGGGTGCTTGATGAATAAGAGCTTGCTTTCAGACCTGTCCAGTGTTTGTCCAGCATGGGAGTTCCTGGATCATATTGTACTTGAATCCACAACATTTGCAGGGACTGCAGACTTCTGCCCATGGCCACTGTATTATATCCCCGCCAGCAATGTGCAAGGGGCTGAGACTTCCGCACATCAGACACTCTATTTTTTTTAAATATGAGAAACTGACAAAGTTTCAATGTTTCTGGACTTGTTCTGAAGGTCTGAGGAACCTTCTAGAATGTTTGTAAGATTCAGACTCTTAACCCCACCTCAGACAAAGTGGGACCAAAGAGGCTGGGGTGTAGCCTTTTGAGAAGGGCAGCGGGTACACATTGATGCCTGCAATCATGGGAAGGCCTCCTGCAGGTAGGGTTGTGGGCATACTGACAGCAGAGGGATTGGGGGGGAGGAGGGGGAGAGCAGCAACAGAAAGGAGACTCCAAGCCCTTCTTGAGGTGCAGTGGCAAACAAGTCAGTTCTCTGTCTGTCACTTCAAGCCTGAAGTCTTTCTAGTCGTGGACCTGTAAAAATTCAAGGCAAGATCTGGAAATGAGACATTTTTAACTGAGGAAATGCTCTTCAAAACTTAGATTTTCACCAGCGACCCTCCAGCAAAATGCCCTATTATCAGCTTCCTACAGACCTCTGGAGAGCCACCCTCAGGCATGACTGCGGAAGCAATCCTCCCCAGGGCCACTTCCCCGGCTGTGCCGCCCTCCGTGAAGGGTGAGTCACGTCTTTTGTCCTGTGCCTGGAACCTGGGGATGTTTATGAAAAGTTGTTGTAAGTAGTAGTCATAATTCTTCTCTTCGCGGATCTTTTTTATTTGAGAAATGAGTATCTCATCACGTACGAACGTCACATCACTTCCAGCCCCACTGTCGCCTGGGAATTGTCTCTCTGCCGCTTCACCAGAACAGTGTGTCATGGACACCCTCCGGAGAACACCGTTTTGGATGGCCACCAACGGTGTGGAAATGTCTCAACTGCTCGTCAGTGTCTTCCCTTGCCCTCTTAGATCCGCGGCAGAGGCTCCCACAGTAAGGGGAAAGCCCACAAATCCCATTTAACATGAACTTTCTGGAATAGGAAGAATTCATAAGGGAGTGAAGACCTAATGAAAGGAGCTGGCCTATGTGTTTTTAATGGTAGGGTTTTTATTGTCTTGTTGTTGTTTGAGACAGGGTCTCACTGTGTAGCCCTGGGCTAGTTCAGAGCTCTCTGTTGTAGACCAGGCTGCACTCAGACTGGTGGAGAGCCTCCTGCTTCTGCCTCCTCCGAAGTGCTAAGATTAAAGGTGTGCCCCAGTTTCTTATTTTTATTAAAGACAATAAAACAGATTTTAAGAATAATAATTTATTTTCTGAAATTATAATAAAATTACATTATTTCCCCATCTCTTTCCTCTCTTCAAACCTTCCTGTTCAACCCCCATGCTCTCTCTCAAATTCATGATCTCCTTTTTTCTTTAATTGTTGTTACATATATATATACATATGTATACATACATATATACATATACACATGCATCCCTAAATACATAAGCACAAAAATACAACCTACTCCGTCCTTAAAATGTTACTTGTATGTATATGATCTTAGAGCTGACCACTTGGTACTGGATAATCAATTGAGGGCTCTACCCTGGGGATGATGGTTTTCCCCGCTTTCAGCATTCCCCAGTTGCCCGCAGTTCGTTGCTAGGATTGAGGCCCCTCAAGTTTTCCCTTTCCATGTTAGCATGTCCGCGGGTGTCATCATTGTTCGGGTCTTTCTTAGGCCACCATGTTGATGGACTTCGTGGGTGTAGCTAGTCTGATGCAGAGAGCATTGTCATCCCAGCCCTAGCTGGTACATCTGCAACCCAGTTCCTGCACCTAAGGCTCAGGGGTCACTGCAGAAGAGGGGAGCCAGAGGAACAGGACATTTGCTGTGAGATGGTGTCTCCTAGAAATGCCCTTTTGGTGTAGTAGCTGCATACAAAAATCAGTGAGCTAAAGATCAAAGTCATGATACCCTTTGCAGAGGCTGCATCAAATCAGACTGCAGGCTGAGCACAAACCTTCTACAGAACTACTTTCCTCCTCTTCCTCCTCCTCCTCATCTTCTTCTGCCTCCTCCTCTTCCTCCTCCTCCTTCCTCTTCTTCTTTTGGTTTTTCGAGACAGGGTTTCTCTGTGTAACAGCTCTGCCTGTCCTGGAACTCACTTATTAGACCAGGCTGGCCTCTGCCTCTAAGTGCTGGGAATTAAAGGCATGTGCTACCACTGACTGCCTGGCTACAGGACTACTTTTCAAAAAAATATTTACTTACTTTTATTTTATGTGTCTGAGAGTTTTGCCTGCATGTATGTGTGTGTCTTCAGAAGCCAGAAGAAGGCACTGTGTCCTCTGGAACTGGAGTTATAGATGCTTTGTGCTACCGTGTGGGTGCTGGAAATCGAACCGGGGTCCTCAGCAAAAGCAACCAGGGTTCTTAACCACTGAGTCATCCTTCCAGCTCTTATCGAACCACTCTTTGCTATTAAATATTCATTAAGAATCATGGAGCTGGGGCTGGAGAGATGGCTCAACAGTTAAGAGCACTGACTGCTCTTTCAGAGGACCCAGGTTCAATTCCCAGCACCCACATGGTGGTTCACAACCACCCATAACCCGAGTTCCATGGAATCCAACAGGCGCTCATGTGGTGCACATATCTGCATGCAGGCTAAAGATTCATGCTCCAAAAATAAAATAAATATATCTATAAAAATAAAAAAGAATTATGGGCCGTGCACAAGATAATCTCAAGTATTTTTTTTTATTAAAAATTTCTGCCTCCTCCCCGCCTCCCATTTACCTCCCCCTCCCCCCTCCACTCCTCCTCCCTCTCCTGTCCGAAGAGCAGTAAAGGTTCCCTGCCGTGTAGGAAGTCCAAGTGCCTCCCCCCTCCATCCAGGTCTAGGAAGGTGAGCATCCAAAGCCCCCCCCCCAAAGCCAGTGTGTGTAGTAGGATCCAAATCCAGTGCCATTGTCCTTGGCTTCTCAGCTGCCCTTATTGTCTGCCATGTTCAGGGAGTCTGGTTTTATCCATGCTTTTTCAGTCCCAGTTCAGCTGGCCTTGGTGTGCCCCATTAGATCAGCCCCATCATCTCGGTGGGTGGGAGCACCCCTCGCAGTCCTGACTTCCTTGCTCATGTTCTCCCTCCTTCTGCTCCTCATTTGGATCTAATCTCAAGTATTTTCCCTGCCTAAAGCTCACATAGGCCAACCTCGAGGCTTTGTGACGTCAGAGCTCAGTGTCAAGTTCTTACATCAATATGTTCGTGTCTTCTTCATCACGTCAATGTGCATCAGTAGCCGCCAGCTCCCTGCAGCGCCTCCCTCGTGCCCGTGCACACACTTGCTCTCGCCCTGTTACAGCGCTGATTTGAGCAGGCAGCGGTTAGTTCATAAACGGGGTAACTCCAGACCTTAGACAGTTTGGGGCTCCTGCCAAGGGACTGGGGAGGGAAGGGGAAGTCTTTCTTTCATAATGGGATATTGAGAAAGACAGCATCTGACTTGTTCCAGAGGTGGCCTCATTTGCTCACTCCAGGGGACCCTGTCGGTGGCTGGCTGTTGGCGGATGGGCTGAGCACACCGCTTACACTGAAATGGCCTTTGTGGCTTACCTAAGGGCCCAAGGTACTGGGGCTCAGTAGCTCCTGGCTGATTTCCTTTTCAACACCTGCCACTGTTCTTGGGAAAATCTTCATGTCAGTCTTCAGTTGAGGTCACAGAGTTAAAGAGGCCTTTTTTGGGGGGGGGGTGATCACACACTTCTGTGCTCTGCTCCAATTTCCTTTCTCCAGTGACATTTACGGGATATCCCAGTCATTATGTTGGACGTAAGTGAATTCTCTGTTTCTCATCACAGTCTAAATTTGCATTTTATTGCCGCTTTTAAAGTTGTACACATCCTGTGACTTGCTTCTGCCCAAGAAATGTGGGCAGAAGGTGACATGAGAGTCTATGTCCAGTTCAGTTCCCATTCCACCAGTATGAAGGAAGTGACTCTCCATCAGCTGAAGTCTGTGGATGCTAACACTTCCCCACCTGGTCCGTACTGCACATGGGACATGAGCTGGAAATAGACTTCATTGTGTAAAGGCTCTCCTCCCCCTCCCTCTCTGCCTCCCGCCCCTGCTCTGGGTGTGTGTGCGTGTGTCCGCACGTGTGCGTGTGTGCTCGCATTCGTGTATGTGTTCGCGCGTGTGTGTGTGTGTGTGCTCGCATTCGTATATGTGTGCGCGCGTGTGTGCTCACGTTCATGTGCGTGTGCTTGCGTTCGTGTGTGTGTGTTTACGTTCGTATGTGTGTGTATGTGTTTGTGTATGTGTGTGCGTGCGTGCGTGTCTGCGTGTGTCAGTGTCCCTGTCCTAACGCGTTCTGTTCCAGCCCATTCTCATCCTATAGCATCTGGCTAAAGAGAAGCCAGGGCACGGCCTCCAGGTAGACCTTTTACTTTCTACCGTGGTATTAGGGAGGGTTTGAGGAGGGGTGACTGCTCATCCCAGAACAGACAATACTTTTTCTATTTTTTTATTTTTTTATGTGCATTGGTGTCAGATCCCCTGGAGTTGAAATTACAGACAGTTGTAAGCTGCCGTGCAGGTGCTGGGAACTGAACCCTGGTCCTCTGGAAGAGCAGTCATTGTTCTTGGCTGCTGAGCCATCTCTCCAGCCCCAGACAATAATTCTTGTGCAGTATGAAGTCTTCAAAAAATATTTATTTACTGGAAAATAAGCTTTATGTAATCCCAGCTACTGTGGAGGCTAAAAAGAAGGAAGAGGCTAGCCTGGGCTACTTGGTGAGCTTGTATCTCAAAGTAAAAACGGGACAAATTGGACTCGACACAGCATTGTTATTTGTTTTTAGCACTTTTTGTGCAGTATTTTTCAAGACAGGGTTTCTCTGAGTAGTCCTGGAACTCACTCTGTAGGCCAGCCTGGCCTCGAACTCAGAGATCCTCCTGCCTCTGCCTCCCGAGTGCTGGGATTAAAGGCGTGCACCATCATCTGATTTGTTTCAGCTCTGCTTACAAGAACAGGTAGATACGGAGTCCAGTGAGCAATAAGAGTGCAAAAAGGAAGGCAGTGGAGTCAGCTAGTGACTACTCTTCCCTACAGGAGGCCAGGTTCAAGCACACTGAGGTGATGTTGTGTGTGTCTGGTGTGTGGAGTAACTGGGTGCTATCTATATGACCTTGGATGGGGAGTACTGGGCACTGTATCATCATGAGTGGGGTCCTGGGCACTGTATCATCATGAGTGGGAGTACTGGGCACTGTATCATCATAGGCTTGGAGTACTGGGCACTGTATCATCATAGGCTTGGAGTACTGGGCACTGTATCGTCGTGAGTGGGCAGTACTGGGCACTGTATCATCGTAGGCCTGAAGTACTGGGCACTGTATCGTCATGGGTGGGGAGTACGAGGCTCTGTATCAGCTTGTGTCTTGCGTTGTCTCAGAAGCTTTCCCTGCTCAGGTGTTTGAGGATAACCATATTTTCTTTCCTGGTCTTCCTTTCCTCTGACTTAGTGACCCAAATCCTCCCATTTGAAGTCCATCTGTTTCTGGTATGTCACTGCTAGTGACATTACCAGTTCTGACAATGACAAGTCTTGTCATTGTGTGGGTATTCCTTGCCACAACTTCCTTCCTTCTTACTGTGGCTTTAAATTATTGTTTTAGACTGTGCAGAGTGGTACAAACCTCTAGCTCTGGGTCCTTGAGATGTTGAGGCAGGTGGATATCCTTGAGTTCAAGGCCAGCCTGGTCTATGTAAGGAGTTCCAGGTCAGCTAGAACTACAAGTGAGACCTTGTCAAATACAAAACAATGAAAAACTGAATCACCCAACACAAACTGACTTTAAGAAAACCCTCAATAGCCAAATTGTTAGGTTATTTGTATAGAAACTACACGGCAACCCGGGGCGGCATAAGACAGAAGGTGGTGAAGGGTTTGGCCTCAGAGCAGAAGTCGCCTGCCTTCAAGTCCCAAGCTGTCCCGGGCGGCTCACGAAGTCTCTGTGGGTCTCAGGTTCTCGCTGTGACATGGTGTCTCCATGCTGCCTGTTCTCCTGCATGTTGTTATGATCAGCGAGGGGGACGCCTGCGGAGCACTTTGAAAAGCGCTTGGGAACCCGCAGGTGCCAGGAAGTACAGCATCCTACATAGTCCAGGAAGGAGGCACAGCTCAGGGTGCAGTCATTGTGGCCTTAGGCAAGTTAATGGCCTCTCTGAGCTGTTTCCTTGCTTCCTCATCTTTCAAATGGTGACAATAGTACTGACCTCACAGGAGGGTGGCGAGGTGGTTTTTAGCACATCGTGGGTCGGATCATACGAGATGCTTGGTTCAAACTTCTTGAGGGTCATTATGTTTAAAATCCTCGGTATTTAAAGAAACAACCTTATCGGGCCTTTTCTGCTGGCCCTTACCTAATAGTCTGAAAGGTGGAATTACTGGCGCGGTCCACTTTCTTTGATGGGTGGTTTCTTTGATCCAGGGGTACGGTGTTTACACAGTGACACGCGGGAGTCATTGTTTTAATGGCCATGTCATGTCTCAAAAATTCTCCAGAAAACAAGCATCTTTAGGGACAGAATAAAGACCCATGTGTTCTCACCTGTCTGCCACCTCCCAGGTGATCACCTCCGTGCCCATCCTGGCCAGAACTGCTGCCTCTCGGATGAAAACTCAGGACTGTCTGTATCAGTTCTGCATGTCTGCATGTATATTTGGAGTACTTTGTAGTGCAACTTTGAAGGACTTGCCTTGTATGTTATGTCCTAGGGCCTTGGGGATAGTTTGTTGATATCAAACTGAAGCTTCCAACCTTCAGGGGGACCCACACAGGTATCCCCCTGTGTCACCTTTCACACCAGAAGGCTGAAACTCCACCCACACCTTATGCCAACATGGTCAACATGTTACTGGAAGAACCATGAAGTTTAACTGCTCACGTGACAGATGGCATCACGTCTCTTCCCTCCGGTCCCTTCCCTTTGTGCTTCAGACAAGCCTGTTTCTCTACCCCATAGTCCCCTTCAAGCATGTCTTCAGGGGAGCCCATCCTTGTGTTGGGGGGTTTCACTTCCTCATGAATAAGCTCTTCAGAAGACCACTCACTTGAGTGGGCGAAGTGGGTCTGGTTGGGTAACACTTTTGACGTTTGAGGAGGTTCCACGACTTCGCCTGTCTTCCTGGTGACCCTAATAGGTCAACGCAGCTAGGATCCCACTTCAGATACTTTCTCCCGGTAATTGTCTACCCACTTAGCACCTCTACCCCTGCTGATTACCTGTATAATTCACACCCGCCCTGCTGGGGCCTGAGCCCTGTCTCTGGCCCCTGGAACAAAATCCCAAGCTGGAGCCAGCACATTTGGAGATGCAGTCTGGTGTTTAAGAAAATCCAGAGCGTCCCAACCAGAGAAGTCTTACTTCTTTGGAACCCTATCAGGTTGTCTTCCCCCCCCCCACGCCCCCCCCCCCCGTTTGTCTCTGAGGCCATCTTCTAACACCACACGGTTGCACTTCATCATTCCACCACCAGGAGGTGCTGTGGTTCACTAAAACCAGTCCGTTCAAGTTCCTTCCTAGAGGGGAAGGGAGAGATTTGAAGAGCGGTTTATTCCCAAGGTCTCTGTCCTAGAGTGTTCTGCGTCTTAATCATTGGCTGAAACCCAGCCATCTTCTTCGAGGAGACTTGCGTACTGCCCTGCTGTCCAGCTGCGCAGGTCCACACCCTGTCTCCCTGCTTTCTTTCTGCTCCCTGACTCTCCAGGCTCTCTTCAAAGTTACTCATACCCTTCCTGTACCGATAACATCGGGGGTTGGGGGTCTGCAGCTTTTTAATGACTAACTGAATCTCCACACTATGCCAGAGAGAGAGAGAGGGAGGCTATTTGTGTTTTTCTCAGGAAACGGACCTCTAGGTGGGAAAGGACTGGTTTCCTGGAAGAAGGCTTCTAGAACAACCATCCTCCTAAAAAACAAAACAAATTTTTATCTATGTACTTCCTTTTCCTCAGTTTAAAGTATTCCCTCCTTGGCCAGTCTTGTAAAAGAAGTTCAAAGGCTTCAGCCTTCTTGGGTTTCGGGAGCCATTTTCTTTGAACACTTTACATTTTTCTTCACTTGGGCCTTGAGCTGTGTTCAAGCTTCTAGGGCCAGCACAGGACCACGATTGTGAAATCCTACTCAGCTAATTTCTGCTAATGCTCTCGTGTGGGTCTTATTCCAAAGCATTTATGTTACTCCAGTGTTTTCCTAGGAGAAGTGTGCCCTGCTCACACGTCATTAGGAGGCAAAAGGCACACAGTGGTTGCTGTTGCTCAACAGGACTATTCAATTTGTTAAAGTTTGCAAAAAATACATGCCCATAATACCTTATAAAATCCTGTGTTTGTCTTTCTGTCTGGTCCTACTTATAGATATTCTTCCCTAAAGTCACAAACAGTAATGGTGTGTACCTCAGCTCTTAGATGCCGATGCTACTTTTTTTTTTTTATGCTCTAGTATGAGTTGAATCTGCTTTAGAGGGAGCACCTGACGGAAGCAGCCGGCATGGAGACTGACTGCGGAATCATAAAGGGAGGAGATAAGAGAAAAAACGAGTCACAGGCATACGGGCAAATGACTCCCTCTCAGGGCCTCCCTGGCCAGTGGGAAGGGAGGGGGGTTGGCGAGGAAACAAACCCAGATGAGGAGGTGAACCAGAAAGCGCCCCATAAAACCCAAAGACACTGAGGAGATGCCAGGGCTCTGGAGGTTTAGATGGTGAGAAAGACAGAAAGCGATACAGGGGGTGGGCCAGAGGGTGGCCAGAGGCGCGGGCGGGGTCAACGCTAGGTGGAGAGTTAAATAGCCATGGTATCGAGAAGCATCGGAAAAAAGGGAGTGGGCTCCAAAATGGACTTAGTTCCTTCATACCAGGGCTGACTGACCAGAAACACCTGGAATCCAAAGAGACTTCAGGGAGAAAAAAAATTGTCAAAGAGAAATATGACACTTTTTTAAAAAGTCAGTTACACACAGTTTAGTTTTTCTTTTTTGAGATTAATTATTTTTATGTGTGTGAGTGTTTAGCCTGCATGTATATGTGTGCCTATGTATAGTGTCTATGGAGGCCCAAAGAGGACATCAGATCCCCCTGAAACTGGAGTTACAGATGGCCGTGAGCTGCCATGTGGGAGCTGGTCCCAGGTTCTCTGCAAGAGCAGTCAGTGCCTTAACCACTGGGCCACCTCTCCTGTACCCCACACAATGTTTTACCTTTCCTGTTCAGGTATAGATGTAGAGGATTTTTAATCTGGAGATTTTTACTGATATCTACAACCATGGTGTAGAGTTTAAAGATAGTTTTGAGCTGGGCAGTGGTGGCACACACCTTTAATCTCAACACTTGGGAGGCAGAGGCTTTTGAGGCCAGCCTGGTCTACAGAGCGAGTTCCAGGACAGGCTCCAAAGCTACACAGAGAAACGCTGTCTTGAAAAACAAACAAAAAATTCAATTCCTTCCACGGCATAGTCTTCTTGGTTGTCTGTTTTGAGACATATACTATTTCTCCTTCTCTCAGCATTCCTTAGTTGCATGTAGTTTCTTGTGCAAGGCGGAGGCCTCATGGCTTCCCCCATCCACTTTGGCATGCCTAGTGTTGTTACAACTGTTCACCCCATGTTTGACAGCCATGCTGTTAGGCGTTCGGGGGGGTGTAACTTCTGGCATACCCAAGAGGCACAGTTTCCCAGCAAACTCCCAGATCCTCTGGCTCTTATAATCTTCCACCTCCTCTTCCGCAGTGGTCCCGGAGTCTTGGGTGTAGTACGCAGATAGATTCTTTACAGGTGCCTTCCTGTCCTTGGGGTGGTAACACTGTGCATAGCAAGAAGGACTCTGCTGCTCACCCACTAGAAGCAGCTCGAGGACACCACCCAGCCAACAAAGGTAAACAGTGTGCAGACTCAACTATTGCCACTCAGATCCCCAAGCACAAAAGCCCAGCCTGGCCAGACCAACTCTCTAACACCAGAGACTAAGTCTTAATTGGCAGGTGGCTGATCCCAGACTAAGAACACAGGCAGGAAGTGGAGTCGCCACCCAGCTGAAGGCAGAACTCATCTAACTTTGTGTAACCAAGACTAACTGCTTGCGACCCATCTCTGGAGCCTGATTTAAAAAAAAGGCAGCTGAGGGGGTGGGAGAAGCCATCTTCATTCCACCCAGGAAGTGGTTATAACAGCTCCAATGCCATTTTATTTTTTTGTAATTTTTAATTAGTTAATTAATTAATTTAGCACACTGGCCCCCTCAGAACCCTGGCCTTCAGCACCCTGGCCTCCAGCATCCAGGCCTCCAGCACCCTGGCCTCCAGCATCCTATTTCCCAGCACCCTGGCCCCCCAGCACCCTGGCCCCCCCAGCACTCTGGCCTCCAGCATCCAGGCCTCCAGCACCCTGGCCTCCAGCATCTTATTTCTCAGAACCCCGGCCCCCCAGCACCCTGGCTCCCCCAGCACCCTGGCCTCCAGCATCCAGGCCTCCAGCACCCTGGCCTCCAGCATCGAGGCCTCCAGCACCCTATTTCCCAGAACCCCGGCCCCCCAGCACCTTGGCCTTCAGCACCCTGCCCCCCCAGCACTCTGGCCTCCAGCATCCCTCACTTCTGCTCTTCTGTCTTCATGGGTACCCATGCTAATTTAGCCTCTTCTTCATCCTTCTTTTCTTTTGCTTCACCCTGCATGCTCTCTTCTCCCCCAACTTCACTTTTACAGCGGGAGAGTTTCAAGGAAGATGGAGCTAAGGCAGAGAGCTCTGCCAGACTTTTAGTGTGGAATCAACACCGGTGGGTACTCCTCAAACTCTTCTATAAAACAGAAATGAAACTATCACTACCAGGCTCAATTTGCAAAGCCTGTATTGCTCCGACACCGACCCAGATAAAGACACATAAAAGAAAATGACAACCCAATATCTCTGATGAACAAAGATGCAAAAGTTCTCAATAAAATGCTGGCAGACCAAACTCAACAACCCATCAAAAGGATGATTTATTATGATCAAGTTGGCTTAATTCCTGGGAGGCCAGGATGGTTCGATACACACAAATTAGTAACTGTAATACATCACACAACAATCACATGACCATATCAATAGATGCAGAAGAGGCTTTTGACAAAGTCTAGTATCCCTTCATAAAAACTCCAAAGAAGCTAGGAATAAAAGAGTATACTTCAATACAATAAGAACCACATACAAGACAATGTATAGCCAATGGTAAATGGAATGGGGAAACATTCAAATCTTTTTGCTAAAATTAAGAATGAGGCAGGGTAGTGGTGACAAGTGAATATATTAAGGAACCTGATATATTTGGATGAAAACATGTTCATTAAATCTATCACTGTACACAGTGAATATAGGTCAATAAAAATTATTATGCTGTGCAATGAAGCACTATATAACCATTAACATGGTAACTGCACTGTGCTGGTTAGTTTTAGCCTCCCACTTGACACAGTGTAGAATCGCCAGAGTCTCAACTGCGGAAATGCCTATATCAGGTAAGCCTGCGGCAAAGGACAGGAGAAAGCCAGATGCTTGCAGGTAAAAGCAGGGGCAGGTGTGCATGGATTTCTCTCTTTCTGCTCTTGACTGTGGAAGTGACTGTCTGCTTGAGTTCCCGCTTTCGACTTCTCGATGATGAAGTAGAACCTAGTACTGTAAGCCAATACACCACAACAACAGAAAGACAACGAGGGCAGGCAGTGTTTGGGAATACTCAATGAACACATCATAGTTTATCACTATTGATTTTACCTGTCTAGAAATTCATATTTCAATATTGACTTAAATATTTGAGTTACAGATTTTTTTTTCTCTGTAAGTGTCCATGAATATTCATTACCACTATAAGAACATTCAGTTCCTGACACACCGAGAGTCTGACGTGAGCCACTTTCACGTTGGTGGTAACCTCCTCTGGGATGCTTACCTACTTCCCTGGTATCTCATCTCTTTAAAGCCTGCTGTAAGGCGAATGGGGATAGGGAGACAAGGCGCTTGTGAGGTTGGCAAAGACGTTGCCTTGACGTCCACGGGGACAGCCAGCAGAAACTAGGGCACCAGCGGGGGGCATGCTGTTGACTCATCAGCAAGTTCCTGCTTCTCTGCCCCTGCACTTATGTGGGGATTGGCAGAGCCAGAGTTTTTCGATGTACTCCTAATAGATTTATCGCAGCTATTGATATACTACTGTGTCCCTGGCACTACGCGAGGCATTGAATAAAGGTTGGCTTGGCCCTGGGTCGTGTCACCATGCTGCTGTCTGTCAGGAAGAGAGAACGGACATAAGCTCCGCTAGCGATGACTGCACGAACAGCAATATTTTTAGATCCTTGGGGAGAGGATGTTTCCAAAGCCCCCACTGATGAATAAGTTCCGTGGTTCTAGAGCAATCCAGGGCCAGAACTGAGGCCAGATGTTTCAGCGTCTGGATTCCAGTGACTCATTGCATTCCAGAGAACCTGGGGCTGGAGGGTTGAGGCGACTCAGAGGGGAGGAAATAGATCACAGCAAACAATGCATCATAAAGGGTTGACTTGTTCATAAATGCTATGGGTTTTTTTTGAAGATGAATGGAAATGATTTTTACTTCGGAAGTGAATTATGCCAATTTGTTTATTCCTGCATTACAAAGAAGTAGGACTGAATGGGACTATGTCAGGGATGCTTCTGGGAACTCAAGAATAGACGAACAAGAACAGCAGCCCGGCGAGCAAGGGGAGCGGTGAGGATGTAGGTGTGTCCTTCCGCAGCTGCGCAACCTGGGTGAGTGAGGACTCAGCTCCGGTTGTCAGTTATCCTCTTCCTTGTGCCGTTACTAGGAAGGTATGTGAAGTGGAGATGGAGCTGGAAAAGATGCAAACAATAAGATGGCTAGTAATTTTAAAGGTTTTTTAAAAATTTTATGTATGAAGGTTTGCCTGAATGTATGGCTGTGCACCACATGCATGCATTTCCTGCAGAGGCCAGAAGAGGGCATCAGATCCCTTAGATAGGGAGTTACAGATGGTTGTGTGCAGCCATGTGGGTGCTGGGAACGGAACCTAGGTCCACTGCCAGATCAACCAATGCTCTTAACCACTGAGCCACAGCTCTAGCCCTGACCAGTACTCCCCCCCCCACCAAACAGACTTGATGACTGTGATCAAAGGAATTAACCATGTCATATATAATCATGGGTAGAATGGCAATTTTAACTGGAAAATACTCTGCTAAGTATTTTCCAGTTAAATGCTAAGTGCCCCCTCCCTTAAATCGCTGACAGAAAACATGTTCTGTTGCCCGCGTTCTAACTGATTCCCAAGGCCCCTACCCAAGGTTATGTAAATAGTAACAAAAGCTGATGCAAGGAGACTCCAAGCCTGCAGTTCCTTCCGAGAGCTCCTGGGATGTGGCATTTGTGAACATTCACACAGGGTGTGATGGGATTTCTGGTGTGGGGGTGCCTTTGACATTCCTGTAGGAACCCCTTATCTATGTTCTTTTAAGTGACCCCAGTGAACCGAGAGGTTCAGCAAGTTAGGCTCAGATGGGATCATCTACATCAGTGTTCTCTTCAGGGTGACCATATTCCCAGGAAGAGTCACACGGTGTGGGGGACCATGGGAGGCGACCAACAGGCCACGTTGGAAGTCATGGAACATTGCTGGGCAGTTGACAAAGCCATGCCTGAGTAAGCCTTGGAGCGGCAAAGCCCGGACGAGTATGTGTCCTGAGGACCTCACACTGGTGTCGAACATAGCTCTGATTGTTGCCTTCCTGGTCACCACAACCCTCATAATCTGTGGGTTGTATGAAAAGTCTCAGCGGGTTTCTAGCCCCTC
Source organism: Arvicola amphibius (assembly GCF_903992535.2). NCBI lineage: Eukaryota > Metazoa > Chordata > Mammalia > Rodentia > Cricetidae > Arvicola > Arvicola amphibius. The sequence continues at coordinate 108,864,609 of NC_052056.1, read as the reverse complement.
ATTGGGCAGTGTTACTGGTATCTACAATAACAGTGACTGACTCTTCTAAGCATTGCTGCTAAAGCGATGATTAATGACTCAACCACCACCTTAGAAGAAATTTAGACTGAGATGTTTTTGTTAATGGCTTTGAGGTAGAAAATCTTGGGGGAACAATTTAAAGTTTAGAAAGGCACACTTTTAATAGTTGGGTGAGGGACTCATGGAGGTCAGGGAACGACGGCGGCCTGGCTATTGCTGGCTGACGTAGCTTTCTTGCTAGGATGGGTCGGTGATCAAGGGTGATGATTAATTCATTGCACCCGTTTCTGCTCTCAGCTTTCTGTTATAAAAAAATAAAACTGTTGATGAATGGGTATGCACCCTGAGGATTAAAATAGAGGTGACTGATTGTTTTTCATATATAAAATTTTAGATTTGTGATTCTTTTTAGTTTTTTTTTTATAAGATTACCTTTTAAGATAAATAATAAAGCGATTGATTCTTTCCTTGTAACTGCAAAATGCCATCTTCCAGTAAAAGGACTGGCTGAGAAATGTACCTTGCTTGCTTACACCCTGTTAAAATGTAACAAGTTGTTTGGGCATAAATGTATGTGGATTCTTGGAGATAATTTGCTTTTCACCTGTAGTATGTAAAATGCTTGATTATGTAAGGGATATGGAAAACATTGTTTTTTTTTTACTTGTATTCATTGTAATCATTCACTTAAAATTGGATGTAACCACACTGTAGTTTGTATACTGCTGGAAAGGTTTTGCTGGGGTATATACGCTGTAAAGAAAAAAATAAAAGTTTGTTAGACGGAAGACATCAAGAGAGACAAAAGGGTAAGAAAAAGAGGAAAGAAAGAAATGAAGAGAGACATATGATAGAAAGACCCCAAAGGTGCACGTGTGCACGCGTGTGTGCTTGTGTGTACGCGTGTGCTTGTCTCCCTTTCTCATCAGCCCCAGAGATTTACATTTTACTCCCTCAGATAGGAGAGTCAATTGAGTGATTAGTCCACCACGGACTCCCCGGCTCCCCTTCCGTGTCTGAGCTGCTGAAAGCCGGTCCTCACAGCAGCAACACAGCATGCGAACATAGAAACAAACCCTGTTTTCTGTTTCGAAGTTTTCAATTACCAATGCCAACTATATTGTCTGCTGTGCTACTGAATGTTCAAAAGTTCTTCTGTGCAACTATACTCCTATCTGTCAACCGCCCCCTCTCCATCCCCGCCCTACCCCGATGCCCACCCCTGGGTAATCATTGTTCTACTCTCTGCTGTGGTGAGGTGGAGTTTCTAGCTTCCACGTGTATGCGAGAGCATGTGCTATCTGTGTTTCTGTGTCTGATATCTCACTGCATGAAATGCAGTTAAGGTGATGTCTTTTAATGACTAGTTCCCGGATAAGAGGGTCCTCAATAAGACTACGGACTTGATTGCAGGGTCGCAGGTGGGGCTCAGACATAAGTGTTTTAAAAGGATGCCTGCAGATACTGCAGACATTGCATAGAGACGTCTCCTGCAGATGCACGTCTGAGATCTCCAGATAGCAAGGTGTGCTGGTCTGCTTTTCCATTGCTATGATACAATACTGTTCAAAAACAACTTGGGAAGGAAAGGGTTTATTTGGCTGATGCTTCCAGGTCACCGTCCATCAGTAAGTGAAGTCACAGGAGAAACTCCAGGCGGGAGCTCAGACAAACCATGGAGGAATGTTGCTTGCTGACCCACTCTGCCCTGTCTCAGGTACAGGCTTGGCTGTCTTTCTAAAGCACCATTTATTCACCCGCCATTCACCCGCCTAGGGATGGTACCACCCGCAGTGGGCTGGGTCCTCTCACTTCAGTCAACCTTCAAGGCTTCGGAGACATAGCCACAGGCCAGTCTGACTTGGGCAGCTCCTCACTTGAAGTTCCCTCTTTCCAGTTGACTGTAGTTGTGGCAAACTAACAGCCAGGACAGAGAGTGAAGCCCATTTTTGGTTAGCTTGCTAGTGTTTCTCAAATTATGCCATGGTTTTACTCACATCAAACCTTGGGTGAAAAATGGTTTGAGGGTGGCGGGGAGTTCCACATATTCTAACTTCTCTTTTCTTTTCTCTGGTCCAGTGTGACTCCTGAATTTCAGTGCGCATGCCTGGCCTAGAGTCATATGACTGTACTTGTCTCACTTCTGTCTCGGACGCTAGGAATAGAAAATCCATCAGCAGGAATGCTTTAGCGTTCTTGCTATGTAGCCAATGTCCATGTACTTTGTGGCGTAAAAGTCCTCCCCTCCGTTATCTTACGTTTCCACAGCTGTGGAGTTCAGGCGTGGCTTAGCAGGACCTGTTCCACAGGCTGTAATGTGGCCATCAGCCAGGGTGGCTCTTAAATGGAGCTTGGAGCTCTTCCAGGGTTCATGGTTGTTGGCGGAATTCACTACCTTGTGGTTTATGCAGCTAGGGGACTCATGGCTCTTATTTGCCGTGGACTGTAGACTGTGGGTCTGTAGGTTTCATTGGCAGCCTGTACATGGCAGCTGTGTCTGAGACTAGTACAGACAGACGTATTCTCTCTTCCCTCCCTCTTTCCCCTGGGTAGCCACTGCAATCATATGAGGTAGCTGAATGAAGAAAGTGGTGTCCATCCTCTGTAAATGGCGACTGAGCTGAGTATTAACCTGCTTATGCTGCCCTAGTTACCTTAGACCAGACTGCTTATTGCGTCATAGTTTCTCTTACTTTAAGGCTGTGGGTAAGGGGTTTCTCTTTGCTTCTCTCTCCTTGGTTAGTAGAGTTCTATTTTTTCCCCTGTGTATGTCTGTGTCTACCTTCTCTTCCTGTCAGTCAGCATGGGTTAGGGCCCACCCACTGTTACGGCCTCGTTAACCTTCATCATCCTTCCCAGGCCTATCTCCAAAGGCAGGCAGTCGCATTCTGGAGTGCTCTGAGCTCAGGATGTGGACATTAGGGTACATAACATGACCGGAGAAGGAAGCAAGGCCAGTGGGCACAATAGTGGGGCAGGGCGGGGGCAGAGTGCAAGCCGCTGGTGTGCGGTTTGGGGAGGAGGTCAGATCCACACTCCAAAGGACCCGGAATCTCATCAGATGGGAGGAACTGTGCCCAGCAAACATGGACACCTTTGAATTCCACCTCCAGTGCACTGACTAGGAGCCCAGGAAGCAGAAGACAGGTCTGCATCTCATGGCATGGAGGCGGAGGAGATGGTCACCCAGAGGGTGTCAGGTCTGTGATCCTGCTGACATCTCCCTCACATCCTGTGTTTCTCAGACTCTATGACCAATGATGACTTAAGAGCCATCATGGATAGGGGAGTGAGGGTTCCACAAGCCCTGCCTCTGGATGAAGAGCTGTGGGCAATTAATGGCTACTGAGAGAGGGAGAATCAGTCTTCTCCAGGGACGAGCCCCTGGGAGGTCATCGTCCAGCCCCGAGTGGTCAGCCCTCGACACATGGACATGTGAGCAACACTCGATGGACTGAGTTTATATATAGACGTGTATCTCTATGTGTGTGACAGTAATAATTAAAGAAGAGGTCACGAATTTGCTAGGCAGTGGGGGAGAGGAGACAAGGGAGAAATTAGAGGGAAGTCAAAATCATGTAAATTCAATACTAATGCATGAAATTAAAAAAAAAAGGTTAAAAAAATTTAGTAGAACCTCCAAACCAGCACGTAGCTGGTATTTGTGCTCAGCACATGAACCTGTGAAGAACAGTTTCCTAGTCAGCTGGTGGAATTGTCGCAGTGTAGCTGGGGCTGTCTGATGCCCTACAGGTGTTAAGCTTGGCAAAGGAGGACCTGTCTGTGAATACTGTGTGTCTTTCAGTGCCAGGAAAGCGAATGTCTTCCTGGAAGCTCCCAGCAGATCATAGCTCAGCTTCTATGTATGCCAGGTAGCGATTTCGGCATAGCCACAGAAGCTTACTTTATTTTAGCAAAAAGAACAAAGAATTTTCCTGGGAAGACGTAAAATTCATAACGGAATCTAATTCGGTCCAAGAGTTCATTGTAGAAATAGCCTTGTTTGGTTGAGGTTGGTCTCACTACATGGCCTAGGCTTCAAACGTAAAATCCTTCTGCTTCAGTCTCCAGAGCCCAGGGGTTTCAGGACTGTTGCCACCACCCGGGGTTTAGTGGCAACATCTTGAAAATTGTTATCTGAAGCTCTGGTTGCCTGTGTACATGTTGTTGACTCCTCTACATAATAGGTTTGCCCTGGGGCATCCTCAGGGCCCTTTCCAGTTTTAAAGTCTGTGTTCTAGCGATCTCAGACAGCTAGGTAGTAAACAGTGACATTAATATTATTGTTAGAGAGGTGGCTCTGTGGCTAAGAGCCCTTGCTGTTCCTGCTGCTCTTCCAGAGGACCTGGGTTCGAGTTCCATCACATGACTTACAACTGCCTGTCACTGCCGCTCCTGGAGATCTCTCTCCAAGAGACCTTGTGCTGGCCCCCTTCTCAGCGTAAGCACAGAAATAAAATTACTATCACTATTATTATTTTGTTACCAGTGATATTATTACTGTGCCCTGCCCCAAAGTGTTAAATCAGTTACTGTAATTTTTCTGTAAGCGTGTACAGGTCAGGTAGAGTCTTTTCATTTTAAAGGCTAAGGGATGACAAACTGGTGGCTGTCGTGCAGTCTCGTTCCACTGCAATGGATAGTCCTTGTCACTTTGGTGACACACATCAGGTCACCACACGGTGACAGTTATTGCCAATTAGGAAATGAGATAATTATCTAAAAGTTATCTCTGTCGTCCAGTCTGCCCGGCTACTTAGGGTCAGAGTTTTAAAATAAAAAAATGGTTTTGAGAAAACAGGAGCCTAGGGACTCGGTGATAAAAATCGAAGCTTTTCCACGTCAAGAGGAAGAAGCAATCACCATTTGCAGTTTAATTAGGAGGACACAAATCGAAGGAATGCAGAGTGTGGTCTCCCACTGAACATTCCTGATCAGCACCGAGGAAGTCCTGTGCGGAAGGCAGATGTGGCTAATTAGCGGCAGTCAATGGGCCGGGACTAGCGCTAGCTCAGGACTAGCGCCCGGCTCAGGGCTAGACAATGAACCCAGAGATAACGGTAACGATAAGGCAAAGGCGCGGACTCACACACGCCTGTCTATTGCGGTGTTTCGCAGTCCAGGCCCGCTGCTCTGTGTTTTCACATTCATTCCATTTGCAACTTGCTGGGGACCAAGAGTATGGCCTGGACTGATTAAAAGAAAGAGAAGGAAAACAAAAATCACTGTTATGCCGATCCTCCGTGGAAACTGAGCTCTGCAAACAAGCAGAATCAATTACAAAGTGCTGGGCAGAAGGTGCCACCTGTCGTCTGCTGACCGCGGAATCAAATGATGAGCTCAGGCTGTGTAGCACCGGGATCTCAATGAAGCCCAGAGACAAACTCAGGAGTCCCGGCCTCTGGTCTCGCAGTTTGGTTCTGCCACCACAAATTATGTGACTTGAAGAAGCGGCCCAGTCACTGTTAGAAGAGTCTGGCACACAGCAGGGGTAGGGAGGTGGGGGAGGGATGCTCCTTCCTGGACCCTGGATTAGACACAAGCCACACCCAAACACCTATTTTCACAGAGAGAGAGAGAGAGAGAGAGAGAGAGACTTTATCAAGCAGGGAAAAAGAGTGGCTGATCTCTGACTTGGGCAGAAAACAGCAGCAAGTGATCTTGCATGTGTGATTTTAAAGAGAGATGGGAGGGCTGGGATGCAGGAGGGCTGGGATGCTGGAGGAAGGGTTGGGATGCTGGAGGGAGGGCTGGGATGCCGGAGGGAGGGCTGGGATGCCGGAGGGAGGGCTGGGATGCTGGAGGGAGGGCTGGGATGCAGGAGGGAGGACTGGGATGCAGGAGGGCTGGGATGCAGGAGGGCTGGGATGCTGAAGGGCTGGGATGCAGAAGGGCTGTGATGTGGTGGCATGTTTGCATTGCACATTTAGGGCAGCCAAAGAGGATTGATTCTGGACTTCAGTGATCATCCTTAGGAATGAGTCTAGCATAAGAAAGTGTGCAAATACGGGAATAGACCCCTGTGGCTAACTTTAGAGATGTAATCTATGGTTTACAAGAGAGAGGGAAGTGGGAAGGCAAGGCCCGCCAGAGTCATGCTTACCCTTCTCAAACCTGCCAGAATCCTTTACTCCTTACTGGTAGTGCAGAAATGTCATAGATTAGGGGCTTGGGAAATCTGAAAACAGTATGTGAAGTTGCCATGACTTGGTTTGCTTGTTTGCTTGTTTTTTGCTTTTGTTTTTGAGACAGGGTCTTACTGTGTAGCTGTGATCAGTCTGGAACTTGTCATACAGACCTAGGTGACCTCTGCCTTCTGAGCACTGTGCCACCAGTCTTGCTGGCTCCATGATTTTTTTTTAAATGATTTTAAAAAATTCTCTAAAGATCCCTGGTTCGATACTAGTTTTGTTGTTTTGTTTTTTGCTTGTTTGTTTTTGATCTTTGTTTTTATGAGATAGGATTTCTCTGCGTAACAGCTCTGGCTGCTCTAGAACTCACTCTGTAGACCAGGCTGGCCTCGAACTCACAGAGATCTGCCTGCCTCTGCTCCAGAGCTCTGGGATTATAGGCGTGCACCACCACCACTTGGCACGATGCTAGTTTTGACTTGAACTTTAGATTTAATGAAGGGGCGAGGAGCAAGGGGCCTGCAAATTTAAGCAGTACTGGTTAGAGAGTACTGCCACTCAACAATGCCTCAATGCCTGCTCTATGAGGAACCATCTTGGCTCAGGAATAACCCTACCTTCCAGTAAGTGGACATTGTGTGTAGACATAGCTATGCAACAGTCCCACAGTGTGAATCTTTCCCGAGAGGACCACACTCCTTGGCTCCTCTGAATTCTTTCTTTGATGGAGATAAGAACCTGGAGGCACCTTGTAGAGATCATGAGCTGGTCTGTTTGAGATATCCTCACCCTTTGCCTATGGGTAACACTATCACATTTTCTTGAGGGCTCCAGGAAGCCTGCAGGGCTCAGCACACTGCAGATTTAGGAGCTTTGAGCTGAGAGGCTGGTCTGGACCAGGTTTAGAGAGTTACTGATGCTCCCCAGGTTGGCTGTGCTCTGTTCTGTCACTGGGGCCCATGTGGGCTGTAAGGCCAGCATCTTGGAACTCCTCCTGACTTAATGGCTGCATTTAGGCCCTTGAGTGATATCCCATGGGAGGATCGGGGCTGAGCACAGGGCTTGGAGCCACATGCTGCCAGGCCACTTCCAGGGTTGAGTCTGGGTCACCTGATGCTGTTCTGTACCCAAGGGGTTGGCTGGGGTGAGGGCCTGTCCTTCTGTGTACGAGTCATGACTGGAACACTCCCTCCTTTGTTCCCCCACCCCCCAGTATGTTAAAGGCCTGACATGCAGGCAGCCTTCCGGTATCCCTGTGCCAGAAGACATGTGATGTTAGCTAGCCATGCCAGGTGGAGAGAGCCTACGCAACAAAGGAACAAGTTTCTTTTCTTGTCTGGGGCCAAGGGACCCACATTTGCACTTAGTGACCATTGCTTTCCACAGTCTGCCAGCACTGTGCTGTGGGCTGATTGCCCTCTGCTGGGCAGACTGGATATTAACTTTACTTCAAAATCTGAATAAAGTTAGTCATGGCAAGAATTTCGAAATCAGCTGGGGCGTAGTGGTGGTACCCCTTTAGTCTCTGCCCTTGGCTGAGGCAAGTGGATCTCCGTGAGTTGTGAGACTAGCTTGATCTACACAGTGAGTTCCAGAACAACAAGGTACTACATAGTGAGACTTGTTTAATAAGAAAGAGAGCCAGAGAAACCCTGTCTCTAAAAACCAAACCAACCAAACAAAACAAAACAAAAAAAAGGAAGGAAGAAAGAAAGAAGAAAAGAGAGAGAGAGAAAGAAAGAAAGAAAGAAACAAAGGAACAAAGAAAGAAAGAAAGAAAGAAAGAAAGAAAGAAAGAAAGGACAAGGAATTTCAAAATCCTATTTGAGACCAGGATTTATGCATGGATTTTCTTCTTCAGGAATGTTGAAGTCTGGGAAATATTTCTGTAATGATTGGAAGTCATGAATAATTTAATAATATAATAACCTTTGCTTTGCTGCCTCTATAGCAGTTTGTCTTTTGGATAGTGATGGCATTAAAACCCTAGGAGGAAAATGCCATTGAAATTAGTTGAGTTTTGTTTTCTTATCCCATTGTGTGTGTATGTGTGTGTGTGGTGTTGTGGGTATGTATGTGGTATGTGTGTGTGTATTTGTGTGTGTGGTATGTATGTATGTATGTGTTGTGTGGGTTTATGCCTGGTATGTATAGGATGTATGTGTGTGGGTGTGTATTTGTGTGTGGGGTATATATATGTGGGGTGTATGTGTGTTGTGGTGTTTATGTATGTGTTGTGTGTATAGGTATATGTCTATCTGTGTGTGTGTTGTATACATGTGATAGTCACAGTGGTGATTCATAAGTAGGTGAAGTTTGAGCATCCATTGTACATATGCAGAAGTGTTAGTCATATGACTCAAGCCTCTGTCTACACCTCTCTGAATGCCAAGCAGAGTGGTATGCGCTTATGTCTGTCTGTCTTTCAAGTTGACATAAAACTAGGCAGACATAGGATGAGGGAATCTCATAGGACGAGACAATCTGATTGTCTTCGTCAGATTGGCTTGCAGACACATCTGTGGGGCATTTTCTTGATTGCTGTTGATGTGGGAGGGTCCAGCTCACTGTGAAAGCAGGCTGCGCAAGGCATGATGAACAAACCCGTGAGCAACATTCCTCCATGGCCTCTGCTTCAGTTCCTGCATCTAGATTCATGCCTTGGCTTCCCTTTCCTTCCCAAGTTGCTTTTAGTCATGGTGTTCATTCCAGCTTTGGAAAGCAAACTAGACAGCAATATATGACAACTCCCAGACTAACTGAATGCTAGAAACTGGGACCGCCATTTCGTATCCCCTCCTTTCTGTCTCCTATATGGTATCTGGGCCCTCCCCCAACTTCCTATGTTGAGAGACGGGGGATGGCCGCTCACGTTCTAAGCTGTTCTAGAAAGAGAACCAAAGCTCAGCAATTAGGTGGCCCACTCTGACATCATCCAGGGCAGTCCTACCATCAACTGATCAACAACCCACCAACATCTGTTAGCCTCTCCCATGTGCTGAGGACCAGAACAGATACTAACCAACTAGAATGAAGTGATCTTAGCCAGACGGGATGAAGGAATATGTAAGCAAATTCACATTGTATTTTAAGTCCTACAGACATCCTGCTGTGGGCTTTCCTAGCAAATTCCAGCCTAGGGGCATCAGGGAAGGGCCTGCCAAAGAACACATTGCACCCTATCTGTGCCAACGTACCTTCACTATGGGGTGCTAGTCACATAGTGTTTTTCTCGTCTTTAAAAAAGCGTGTGTGTGTGTGTGTGTGTGTGTGTGTGTGTGTGTGTGTATACATGTGCAATTGAATGCAGGTGCTTGCAGGAGCCAGAGGTATTGGATTCCCTGGAGCTGAAGTTACCGGAGACTGGGAACCACCTGAAGTGGACGCTAGGGGTCAAACTGAAATCCTCTGGAAGAGCGGTAAGTGCTTTTAATAAATGAACCATCCCTCTCTAGCTCCTGGCCTTTTTGTCTTCTGTAAAAGATGTAAAAGAATTATTTTTTTAGGGCGGTGGTGGCGCACGCCTTTAATCCCAGCACTCGGGAGGCAGAGGCAGGCGGATCTCTGTGAGTTCGAGGCCAGCCTGGTCTACAAGAGCTAGTTCCAGGACAGGCTCTAAAAAAGCTGCAGAGAAACCCTGTCTCGAAAAAAAAAAAAAACAAAAAAAAGAAAAAAGAAAAAAAAAGAATTATTTTTTTATTTTATATGTGTGAATGTTTACTTGCATACATGTGCACCACACTGTGCAGTACCCTTAGAGGCCAGAAGAGGGCATAAAACCCCCTGCAGCTACAGCCATAATTGGCTATGGGCCACTGTTTTGGTCCTGGGGACCAAACCCAAGTCTTCTGTGAGGGCAGTAAGCTCTCCAGCCCCTAGATTTTTCTCATTACTATTTTTAATATCAATATCAAATGCAGAGCCTTGGGCATGGTGGATAATCTGCCACTGCGCTGCACCTGGGCTACTTGGTTATACGGATTTTGGAAATATTTGTTTTTAAAGAAACTACATTATTTGGGCTAATAAAGAAGAGCAATGCAGATTGCTAGGAGGCGCTGGTAAATTTAAATTCACTAGAGGAACTGGACAGAAAGCAAAGCTTAATTTCAGCTTGGTTAAACACCACATAATTGCCATAGTGAAATCATCATGCTAATTTAATTAAAAATGTAAAGGGGAAAACAAACACGTTAGCTAAAATGGTACCTACTCACATAAGCCTAACGAGTCTTCAATTTGAACGTTTTTTTTCCAAACTGGAAATAGAACTGAATTAGACTTTTCCTCTATAGCGCATGGAATGGGGCCTTTTTTTTCTTTTTAAAATTCCAGACAGATTATAGGTTTACATATCTTAAAAGTTTTAGGAAAACAAAATAAAATTGATTAGTTGTGAAATCTCAGGGTGGGAAATGATTACGTTAAAAAATATAACAATAACAGGAAAATTGAACAACTTCAGTTTATAAAATGAACATATCATGTAAGATTTAAGAAACCATTGAACTACAAGGAAAGTATAGTCTGGGAATTAGTTATAACAACAATATAATTTACTTAAGAAATCCTTTAATTTTCTAAAATTAATTAATTACGTTTATGTTTATGGATGTTTTACCTGTAAGCCTGTGTATGTTCTACATGCATGCAGCACCCACGGAGACCAGAAGAGGGCGTCAGATCCCCTAGAACTAGAGTTACAGGCAGTTGTGAACCATTATGTAGGTGCTAGGGACTGAACTCAGGTTCTCTGCAAGAGCAGCCAGTGCTCTTAAACAGCCAACGCGTCTTTCCATCTTTGCCCTTATCATAATGTCCTAATGTTTCTGTCAGTGTTCACTGACCTCAAGAGAAATATTTCTCATATATATTTGTTTATATTTTAAATTTTACACACACACACACACACACACACACACACACATATATATATATATATTTGTGCTCTTGCTGGGTGTGTGTTGTTGTGTGCATGTATTTAGAAACTATAACATAAACTAAAACGTAGGGAATCTGGGACATTAGGAAAACTAGGTTTGAATATATCAGGCTTCCTCCAAAGACTGTGCACTACACATTATTTAATATATACATACACTTCCTGACAGGCTTTCCCATAATAAGTGTATTTTATTTTCCCATAAGCATATAAAGCAGGATATAAAAGAACAGATCCTTAGATGGATAGTACTTTCCTTACAGCCTCAAATTAATGTCATATTCTCAAGGGGCTCATGCATTTGTAATTCAAATGGTATTTTTTTTTTAAAAAAATATGATAGCCATTTTATTTTCCTGGTGCTTCAGCTGTGGCAAACATAATTGCCTGAGGGGAATTTGCCTTCTGTCTAGGGACAGAATTGTATGACTTTTGCATTATTTTCTACCAGAAACCAAAGACAGCACAGTCTCAAATATAAGGAGAAGCAACCCTACAGGGGAAACGTGTGTGTGTGTGTGTGTGTGTGGCCGCGTTCAGCCGAAGCGCTCTATGCTACGTCCTGCAGGCTGTTAATCACACATGATGTTCTGGATTACAAATGAATATCATCAAGAATACCAGGCTTCTTTAAAGCTGTGTAGGTCTATTCCAAGGGTAAATCCCAGGCAGGGCTTACCTGCAGTGTCCTGCTCTGGAGTCCAGACAGGAAGGAGGAGGCAGGGACAGTATTTCAAGGCTGCACTCAGCATCCAGTGAACGCTGGAAGAGGAAGAGGGTTACAGGGGCGGCAACCAGGCGACACTGTCAGAGCTCAGAAGGGCGCCTTGAGGGCTTCCTGTGCTGAGTTCTGCTTGATTGGGGTGAAACAGGGTGACTTTTCTCTGGTGCCAGGTTGCTGGTAGCAGAGGGGCTGGGGGGGTGGGGACGACCAGAGCCCCTCCACAACCTGACCTTGCTGGAAACACAGCCCTAGGAGCTGGGTGGTGGTTCAGGAGCTGGTTGATTGGGGATGTCTCTGTGGGGGCCAGCCATGATAAGCTAAGTATGGGCAGGTCACCCAAAGGCAGTTCTTTACTTCCAACCATTATCACCTGCCCGAGTAAAACTCCCGGCCATCCATGAATTTAAATGGAGGCCTGAGTCTCAGTAGTTTACCCTGAGGCAATACCTGGTTGCAGGAGGAACCACAAACTGAGATTACCCGACTTCCACCCAAGAACAGACCATTCAAAGAAAATACTAGGCATTCCAACCGCTGTAGATAGGAACACCTGCCAGAACACACTCAACAGGACACCCCTAGACAAGTCAGCCAATCAGGGATCTTAACACCTCAGAAACCCCTCACCCCCACATTTACTACTATAAAACCCTAATCTAATTGAGCTCGGGGCTCTCAGGTTATTCCAATATGTTGGACATGCAGAGAGACTGAGTTTGCAAACTTGATTAACATAAAGGCTCTTTGCTTTTGCATATGAGACTAAGTCTCCTTTTTGGCTTTTGCGGGGACTTCGTGGATTGGCATAACAGTCTCCACTATAAATGTATACAGAAGAGAGAGAGAGAGAGAGAGAGAGAGAGAGAGAGAGAGAGAGAGAGAGAGAGAGAGAGAGAGAGAGAGAGAGAGAGAGAGAGAGAGAGCCACAGAACCAGAAATAGATGAGCCCCAATCTGGCATTCTTGATGCAGAGGAGCAAAGTTTCTGCAACCTGATAAGTCTCTCTCCACCGATGCAATAATCGAAATCAGACCAATGCAAATCAAATTAGAAACACCCAGATTTGATGGGTATAAATGCTCCCAGATGGCTTTCCAGTCCCCAAGAGATGAGACAGGAAAGAAAGACTGGAAAACCACGTGTTTGGTCTCTGGGGCAGTTTAAATACCCTTTGGGAGTGGTCTTATCTCTGGGGAGGGGTCATCGGTTGGTAGGCTTTCTCGGGGGCAGAGTCTGGACTAAGGCAACTCCCAGGGGAGGGAGCTTATGGTGGAACGTTACACCCGCACAGTCCAGAGTCTTTAGATATATGGGTGCCAGGGGCTGGGGTGAAGCCTTCACCCAAACATTCCAGACTCTAGATATGTGGTCGCCAAGGACTGAGGTGTAGCTTCCATCTGAACCGGGAGTTCTGAAAATGTACACTTTGCGTTATTCTTTTGGTCCCCGCCCCTTTCCATGCCCACTCCCAGAGACCTCTGATCTCTCGTCATCCTGAATTTTCTCTCTTCCTCCCTTCTCTTCCAGGAGACCACGTGTGCTCCCCGCTTCTCTCTCCCTTCTTCCTTCTTTTTCACACACACTCTCTCTTTTTCTCTCTCTCCCCCCTCTCTCCCTCTCTCCTTTAATAAAGCTTTATGTCTATTTTCTGTGTCTATGTGCCTTTAACCTGCAGCCGCCGCCTGTTCACCTGTTTACATTGCGGCCGGCCGCTAGGCCCTCCCGGCTGCATGGGGACTGGCCGATTGGGACCCGCGAGTCTCTACGGGGCTTCGCCAGCCCGCCTGCCCCTGTCCTGCCTGCCCGCCTGCCCGCTTGCCACTGGGAATCTGCACCGCTCTGGCAGCTGCGCTGCGAACATTTTTTTTGTTTGTTTTTTTCGAGACAGGGTTTCTCTGCAGCTTTAGAGCCTGTCCTGGAACTAGCTCTTGTAGACCAGGCTGGTCTCGAACTCACAGAGATCCGCCTGCCTCTGCCTCCCGAGTGCTGGGATTAAAGGCGTGCGCCACCACCGCCCGGCCTGCGAACATTTTTTTAAGAACAAAACTTTGTCTTTTCTATTCTTTCAAATTCTAATTGTATGTTTTTAAAACTAGAATCATCAGTGGGTAAAATGCTTGCTGGGAGTTTGGATTCCCAGGACCCAGAGGGACTGGTAAGAAACAGAACTGAATGGTTTAATTTCAAAGTCAGTTTAGGTCCAGGAGCAGATAGATGATCAGCTAACACTGGACCCTTGCTGACAGCATGCTAAGCTGCCCCCACCCCACTGCCCAACACTGCTTCCCTAGCTACAGCCCCCCAAAAAATCTAGAGTAGAAAATTACCAACAGCCAAGTTGAACTAATGACGTGCAGATATGACAGGGTTCTGTGCCTGATACACTTTGCAATAAAAAGATTATAAATTGTGGAGATGAATCCGCACGCAGTGTTTGTCGAGAAAAAGATAAACGTAAATGGCATAAGGAAAGCTATGATCTAGGCGATGTACGAGATTGTACCCTCTTGATTACTCAGCGAAGGAGGGAGGAAGGAAGGGGCTTGTTGTATTAGGGTTTAACTCTTTGCTCAGTCAGCAAGCCAGCCCTCCTGGGCTGACACCCAGCTTGGCAAAGTTGTAAAATAAACTGCCTTGGACTGCCTAACCTGAGTCTCCAGAATTCTTTTTTGTAAGGGAGGACCTTTGTTTCTCACAGTGACAGGCAAGAATCTGTAATCTCTGTTCCCCTTGTAGGGGGTGGGAGGCAGAGTCAGGCAAATATCCCCCCCTCCTCCCCTTACTAATTCCAAATGTCATTTTTTGATCACTACCCTTCACCTAAGACCCCTGTAGAGTGTGTAAATGGAGATGGAACTTTCCTTGTCCCAACTGCCTGGTCCCAAGTAAACACACAAACGTTTATATTAATTATAGAATGCTTGGTCTATAGCTCAAGATTATTACTAATTAGCTCTTACAAGTTATATTAACCCATTTTGATTCATGTACATTTTGCTGTTGGCATACAAAAGAGTTCCACAATAGCTCGGAATGGAGCATAACAAAGGTTTATTTATTTGGGAATAAACTCACAGTAAGGGTAGTAATCTGCAGTCCTCTGTGTGCGCTGGGAAATGGAACTGAATCCAGCTGCCAAGAGGGCCACACACATTTTTCAGTCTGCATTTATAGTACATGAGACCACGCCCAAATTGGGCTGGTATCTTAAAGGCTATTGGCTGAAGGAGTTCCCACAGTACCTCCACCTTTTGTCTAAATAAGAGAGTTCTAAGTCTAATACAAAAAATACATATATAATACAAACCAAATATCAAGTATTGTCCAGGGAAAAGGAGAGACAAAACATATATAAAAATTAGAATTACAGCCAGCATGAACAACATCAAACATAAAACATATGGTAAATGTTTCAATAGTTATCCTATCCTAAGGAGTTTAAGTCTTTTCTTAAAATGGCTTGACTAAGTCACGAGAGGAAAGTAACTATGACTATCTAGTCTTCAACCCATCAAAGACCTGAAAAAGGAAATAATGTTACTTGAGTAAACAGGAAGTGCAATTAAGCAACTTCTAAAAAGTGCAAGAAATGACAGAGAACTAACTACCTGGACAATCATCCAAAGTCTCATTTGCAATGTTGGGGCAACCAACAGTTGGCTAAGGCCTAGAGTATCTGACAGACCATTTTCAGAGGCAGGAAAATTTGAGACACCATCTTAGCCTGTCTTGGCAAGGTTTGGCACTCTTTTTGCTTGTATCCTGTTTTGTCCAGTCTAGACATCATGCATTTTGTCAGTAATCGAGGCAGGGGCAGTTCTTTTGCCCAAAGGCCAGTTTTGCCAAGAAGAAAACAAGTTCCACGTGGAGCGTCTTAGGTGCCTAATATTCTCTTGGGGGTAGATCAGTGTGTCATGTACAATGAGAGGAATGATCCAATTAGCTCTCTTTATAAGGTTAATTAAAGTGCTTTTGGGATAGTTGTCATTAATCGCTCCCAAAAAATTAGTAGAAGTTTTTTGCCAGGGTTCATTGTCTTTACATAATTTTTTTAATTTCATCATTAGTAAATGATGGGTCTATTTTTGTTAATTGATGAAGTCTCAGTTTTCCTTTTATAATTCATTTAGAGATCTTTTCTACATAAAATTTAAATGGCATAGACTCAGGCCACGTGGGCATGTTGGGCGTCAATTTATTGGCATACAGAAGAGTTGCACAATATCCCGGAATGGAGTATAACAAAGGTTTATCTATTTGGGGATAAACTCACAGAAAGGGTAGCGATTAACAGTCCTGTGCATGCGCTAGGAACTAGAACTGATACTTTTCATCTGCATTTATAGCACATGAGACCATGCCCAAGGTGGGCCGGTATCTTAAAGGCTATTGGCTAAAGGAGTTCCCACAGCACTTTGTCAACTGGCTTTGTGGCTTTACCTGTTCTTTAGCTGGTCTTGTTCCTCTGGCGGCTGGCTTGCATCTCTCTCCTCTCATTTCACCCCCTCTTCCTCTCTGTATTTTCAGTTTGACTTTCCCCTTATTCTGCTTTGCTAGAGGCCAAATAAACTTTTATTATCAACCAGTGAGAGCAACACATATTCACAGTGTATAGAAGGGTTATCCCACAGAAAACGTGTGGCATGTGTGAACTCACACAAATGAACTGAACATGCATGCACACTATATACATCACACAACACCATACACATGACTTGTATTTTACATACATAAAATACACTTTATAGCCATTGTTCTCTCTCTCTCTCTCTCTCTCTCTCTCTCTCTCTCTCTCTCTCTCTCTCTCACACACACACACACACACACACACACACACACTCTCTCTCTCGTCTCTCGACAGGGTTTCTTTGTAGCTTTGGTGCCAGCCCTGGAACTAGCTCTTGTACTCACAGAGTAGCCTCAAACTCACAGAGATCCACCCAAGTGCTAGGATTAAAGGTGTGCGCCACCACCACCCAGCATAGCCATTGCTAAGTGTACGATGCAGCAATGCACATTTGCATCTTATGCACTGTCACCTTCTCCATCCTTTCCATCTTAGGAGTTAGACCGTACTCACACGAAACCTTAGCTTTTAGCTCTCCATGCCCTGTTCTGCGCCTGTGATAATGATCCTATTTCTGTTACCTAGACATTTGCTAGACTAGGTACTCCAGCATCCATCTCTCCATCTTTGTTTGTTTGTTTGTTTTTTCCCCCAAGACAGCACTTCTCTGTGTAGCCTTGGGTGTCCTGGAACTCACTGTATGTAGATCAAGGTAGCCCCAAACTCAGAGATGTACCTGCCTCTGCCTCCCATGAGCCATGAGTTGAGATTAAATGTATGTGCCACCATGCCTGGCTTCCATTTCTAATTTCTGATGACTGGATTATGTCCCGTGGTGTCCTCAAGGTACATATATATTAATAACATAATATTATTGAAGGCTGACTAATAATACTTGTGTGAATGCAGCCCATTTTCTTTATTCCTTTAGTGATAGCTGCTGGGCCTCTGATATTCCTATGGCATCCCTCCGTCCTATAGCATAGCCTCTGATGCTCTGTCCCGCATCTTCTTGGCTCCTCTCCCCTGTCAAGCTCTGATGGATGTGTCTAGTGAGCTGGGCTCAAGCTGACTGTCTCCCATCCCCAGATGCCATCTGTTTTTTTTAAAGTCCTGGCGTATTTGGGGACTTAAAGACCCAAAGACAATTCCAGTCAACAGAGAATAGGAACCAGAGACCAAATCGATGTTCTGCCTGGTGACTTTGAAATAACCGCTCCTAGAGGCCTTTTATGAGCATCTTGGGTGTCCTCATGGCATTGTATGAGCGTGAGCCTAGGCCTTCAGTAGTGTTCTGAATATTGCATATTTTCTTTTCCTGTCCGTCTTACTCACTGTCCTGTTGCTGTGAAGAGACAGCATGACCATGACAACTCTTAAAAAGAAAGCACTTAATTGGGGTGGCTAACAGTTTCGGAGGGTAAGTTCATTATTATCATGGTGGGGCATGGTGGCACACAGGCAGACATGGTTCTGAAAGTTTTATATCTTGATCCACAGGCAGCAGAAGCAGCTGTGTCACACTGGTCAGATTTGAGCTTCTAAGATCTCAAAGCCCACTTCAGCCTTGACATGCTACTGCCAACAAAGTCACACCTACTCCAACAGGGCCACACCTCCTAATAGTGCCACTCACTATGGGCTAAGCATTCACACATAAGTGTCGGGGGGGGGCATTCTTGTTTAGACCACCATGCTGTTTTGCTGTTTTGATTTCATAGCACCTGCTTCCTAGGATCACCTTTGGGAATAAATCACCTGTATCCACAGTCCGTGAAGCTCTGCTTCGGGAGTGGTGGGTGCCCTCCACTGAGACACCTGCTGATTCTATCCCCTCCTCCTCTCCAAAAGAACATTCGATTCCGTTTTACCGTTCCTCATTACAGCATTAAAATATACTAAAATGCAAATTAAATTAAAATGTGCAAGTATTAAAATGCTGCTTATTTTGGAATAGCTACTGGGCACAGTAGGTGACTTGTAGTCTGGGAATTCTGAGATTCCCAGCAGAATCAGACTTAGAGCAAACCAATCAATCAATCAAAAAACAATCAACAAAACCAACTTGGCTTTCCATTTCTGCTCGTCCAACCAAAAAAAAAAATGGAAAAAAATCTCAATAGGACTATGACTGCTGTATGTGGGTTGGATATGTGCTGTCCTTTCTGAGTTACCATTTGTAACCATTCAACTTCCTGGTCAACAATTTAGAACCGCCTAGGAAGTGGGTGAGATACACTCTGGAAGCATCTGTGAGGACATCTCCAGAGAGGATTCTCTGAGGGGGAGGACGGTGCTTGGAGGGATGTGAATAGTACCATGCTATAGACTAGGGACCCCGACAGAATCAAAGGGTGAACAAAGAGAAAGCCAGCAAAATGGTGGCATCCCCTCTGTTTTCTGGGCGATCCCAGGGAGTCACAGCTGGATGCTGTCAGCTGTTTTATGCTCCCACAAGCTCAGTGCCTTGCCTTGTGCTGCCATGGAGACAGGTAGGCCCACGCCGGAACAGAGGTATTGCTCTCTTCTATGGGACTTGCTAGGAGGGCATTCTGTGGGCTCAGCAGTTGGTGGTCAGTGTGACGGACAGGGTGCCATCAGGGAAAGAGGGGAAGGGCTCATTCACTTCGTCCTGGGAAGACGAGCCTGACGAGAAATGAGGTAAGAAGCTGGTGCCAGTTATTTGGGGGTGTGGAGATATTTCTGAACCTGGAGATGGCTCCCTGAAAAGGCTCAAAGAAGAGGCTCACTAGAGCTTCTCTAGTTTGGTGGACACCTCGGAGTGGGTCGGCCAGTCCGAGTGTGCTTCCACGGAGTGCCCTGAAGAGGGAGCTGTGGAGTCAGAACCCCTTCGTTTCCACCTCGGAGGCTACAGGCTTCACAGAACGCCCTAATAGGAAAGGGAAGGGCTCCAAGGAGGCTGTTCTATTTATTCTGTTTAGGTCAGGCTGGGAGTTTGTGAGCTAGGGGAGGGTAGTGGGGAAGGCGTAAATGAAATGAGATTAAAGTTTGATTTAGATTGGACTGGACTTTGTAATAACAGCCAGTCAACCTACTTGTTAACACTCGAAGGTGACAGGAAAAGCGAGAAAAAAAAATGTACCCTAGATTCTTCCTGAGGAAAAGGGAGGCCACACAGACTAATTTAAAAAGACAGCCGTGTGAAAAGTGTGCTTTC
Source organism: Arvicola amphibius (assembly GCF_903992535.2). NCBI lineage: Eukaryota > Metazoa > Chordata > Mammalia > Rodentia > Cricetidae > Arvicola > Arvicola amphibius. Next base: position 108,845,046 of record NC_052056.1, on the reverse strand, counting down.
ATGATTTCCCTTCCCTTACATAGTCCAGTTAGTACAAGAATTCAGCTGGTATAAAGTGTTGCTCAGTATGGCAGTGCTGGGGTGGAGGAGGGAGCCCGCTTTCTCATACTCCCCGACTCCCAAGAGAGCGCACAAGCACCAGCGAGCAAACCCACCCCGCCAGGCCGAACCGCCTCACTATTATTCTTCTCGGTCTGCCCCCAGAAATAAGCTTGTTTTGAGACAAGAGCAGTCTGCTTTTCCCAACGAACCTTTCGGGGCAAGTGGGTAGTGGTCTATGCCTTTAACCCCAGCACTCAGTCAGAGGCAGGAGGCTGTCTTGTGACTTCCAAGCCCACAGCCAGGGCTACATAGTAAGACACTGTCTCAATCGAAAAGACACCCCCTCCCCGCAAAACGCACACAATCACACACAAAACCCTTTAAATGACCACTTTGGTCTCCCCTTCATCCCTTTCAAGTTTTCTCGCTGGATCTCAGTTTTTCCTACTGCACAAAATTAGAAGAGGCTCCCTCTTCTGAGCGGACCACAGCAGATCCCACTCATGGGAGTCTGGGCTTTAGGTCGGCGACCTCAGGCTCTCTCTTTTCCCTGGGGTCGGAGACTGGATGCTCAGGCCGCTGTGGCCCCATGAACTGCAGGCCCGAGTCCGGTCGGCAGAGGGCGCTCGGCTCCCCGCCGCGGGGCTCCGGCCGAGAGGAGGCGCCCGGGCTAGTGAGCATCTCCGGGCGGCCGGGAGGGGGTGCGCGCCTTGGGCCGCTGCAGCCGGGCTGCTGTCACCGCGGACCGCATCTCTCTGGCGGGTGGGCGGGAGCGGTGTCTTTGTCCCGCGAGGCGTCCTGAGCCCCGGCTATCCATTCGATCGGAGCCGGGCGGCTTGGGCGGTGCCCAGCGGTGAAGTGCGCGGGCGGAGGGCTGGCTGTGGCCACGGCCCCAGGTACCCCGGTGCCCCAAGCTTGCCACCTGCGCCACCTCTGCCCACGCTCTGTCAAGTTGCAGAAGACCCGGGTGGGTCAGGAGTCTGGACGCGTGGGCGCTGCAAACTCCAGCTGCGAAGGAGCTGCGAAGGAGGTAGCGCGGCCCGGGATGCTCCCGGAGGCTGCCCTGGCCTCTCGGCACATCCTTCTTGGCTCCTCCAGACCCAGGTGAGCGACTCCTGTCCGCGCGTCCCGATCCGGCTGGAGACAGGTGCAGAGCGGGGCAGAGGCGGCGCCTTTTGCTGGCTTCCCTGGCATCAGAGCGCCGGCTTCCCGCTGCCCACATCCTCTGCTCCACGGAGAGAGGCTGCAGCCCACTCGCACCTTCCCGGGATGCCAGGTTGAGCACCGTGTTTCAGAGGCGACAGCGGGTTAGCCGAAGCGAGCTCCCTCCCCCCTCCACCCCCGGCTGGGGATAATTCGGTCCGTGTCTTCGTCTTAATTTAGCACCGATGTGTTATTTCCTTGGAGCTCTAGAATGGTAAGGCTTGCTACATCCATTTTTTTTCAACCCCCTTCATACTGAGCCTATGCAAGGAAGGAGCTACAGGCTTGCAAGTGATGTTACTACCGTTCTATTTTAAATACAAACACCCAGAGAAGTACGCTTGGCGGCGTGCCAGAGGCGCCTGCACTCTTTGTTATGTAAGTGCCTAACAAAAATATTTGCTGGTTGGTAAAGTTAAGAGCGGTTACCAGAGACCGTAAGAGCGCAGGAAGTCAGAGCCATGATTTCTGTCTTAGCTCAAAACTTTCCTTCAGGATAAGCATGCGATGCCTTCGATATCATTTAAAGGCGACACGAGGTCCTTTTAAAAAAGAAGGCAGGATTTCAAGGGTTAAAACACGAACAGGTTTTTTTATGAAGTTATAAAAATCAGCGGGACGTCTCTGACTAAGGATTTAAAGAAAGAGACGCCCCCCCCCCCCCAGGCCTTTTTGGCTTTTAAACTATTAGGTAATTTTATTTTGCTCTCCCGCGGAACTGGCTAATCGTGAGTTGACAATTATTAAAGATCTCACACAGACAGTTGTTTTTCAGGTAAAAAGACGAAAATGGGAAGCTTAGGAGACGCGAATGTCTAGGCATTTCCACGGTCTCCACTCCCTTATATTTTGTTCTCACTGGTTTGGGGTGACGGTGTTTGTTCTGTTTATGACTTTCTGGTGATTGTCAGGTGGAGCCAGGAGTGAGACTGTTGGTGGGCATCCGCTTCATTTCATCAGCCTAAGGTGTGGCTCCGTGGGTTCGAGGTACTTCGGTCATGCGGGTGGAATGTAGGGACAGAAACTTGTGTTCGACTGGAGAGAAGCTAATACATTTCAGCCTGTGTCTGTTTTCATCCAAGTAATGTTCTTGCTTGTTTTTCCTGAAAAGAAAAGCTGATGTGGACCCAGAGGATACCTATGGGAGGCTTAGTGGGGTATGGTGCGCTGTGCAGAGGGAGCCCTGAAAGTTCAATAGTCCCGTGGGGGCGCTCCTTTTTGTTTTCACGATAAAACCAAAATCAGGTTTCACTAAGGATTCCCCCCCACTTCGCCCCCAGAACTGACATTTTCTTATACTGTATCAGAGTGTGAACTAGTCAACCAAGTGAGAAAAGCCTTGTCGGTATTCTTAAGGATCGAAGAAAACAGGCATCTTTTCTAAGTTCACATTTCCACACCTGGGGCGGGCTCAGCGGGGCTTCATGGGAGCTTATGTAAGAGCTGCTCCCGTGCTTTTCGGTACTCGGTTAAACTCCCTGCTTTGGCCATTACATAATTGGCATGGAACTAGGCTGTCAGAGCTGAAATTGCGGGGGAGGATGTATAAAAGAAATCTAGGCTTATGTGTGTGTGCTCTCTCACACGCTGGCGTGCAGACGCACGTACACACGGGTTTTTATAATGAATTGCTGCTTCCAAATGAGAGGGAACAGCAGGGATGGTGGTTTGTGAACCGGAGATAAGAACAGTGTGGCTTCGGAGAGCTGCTGGGATAGATAAATGTTCTGTTTAGCATTTTCTGGAGACCCAAAAGCTGGCTATAAACCACTGAAACCCTTTACACCTGCTGACAGAGACCCAAAGGCTAGGAAGCTGGTGACTCCTGGGCTTCTGGTACCCCATCTGGACCTACTTTGAGGGGTCCCGCGAGGAGTATTGGCCATGTATTTCTGTGGTCACGCTTAGGTGTGTGTGTGTGTAGTTTTGGGTTATTTTTTATTTAGTTTTATTTTATGTGCATCGGTGTGAGGGTGTCAGATTTTCTAGAACTGAGTTGCAGACAGGTGTGAGCTGCCATTTGGGTGCTTGGAATTGAACCTGAGTCCTCTGGAAGGGCAGCCAGTACTCTTACCTGCTGAACCATCTCTCCATCTCTTGGATTCTTTTTAAAATAGGGAGAATTCTCTTGATACCCTCTTATCCCCCAATTACAGAAACCCAAGTTTCTATGACCCCGGAAACTGCTTCGTTTGCTAAGTTATGCTTAAATGTTGCCTTATAAAAAAAAGCCTTTTGAAAAAAATATTTATTTTATGGGTGTGTTTGCCTGCCTGTAAGACTGTGTAACATGTGCATGCAGTGCCCATGGAGGCCAGAAGAGGCCATCAGATCCCCCGGAACTGGAGTTAAAAATGAGAGTGCTGGGAATAGAACCCAGGTCTTCCGGAAGAGCAGCAAGTGCCTCTAACTGTCGAACTATTCCCAGTCCCTGGAAACCATGTGGAGCTACTGATACCACATGGGTTCCTGGAGCCCAGCACCAGCTCTTGTAGTTTCTCAGGACTTCTTTTTGGAGTTGAGTGCAATCTGGAGAAAATGCAGCACTGGGGAAAGGGTATGTGTGGAAAGCAGGCTGCAGCTCATCCACAGCTCAGAGGCAGGCTGCCAAGGAAGGAGGAAGGAAAAAAAACAACCACCGAAAGATACTCATTAAAAAATGTTAATGGGAACAGAGAGCACCGGCTTTGTTGGGGACCTTCCTGTACAAACCCCTTAGCATCTCTCTCAAGGGGGAATTTTAGATAGTGCACAAACAAACCCAGGCTTGAGAAATAACTCACAAGAAGCAAAGCAGGTTGGGAAGGACCACTGCCAATAGACAGTTTTATCAGCAGATAAAAAGTCTTTAAGCAATGCCTGAGAAGGAGTCTCTTGCAAAGAGTTGAGGTGGGTCTCTTTTTGCTGAACCATCTTTTCCTTTATATTTGAATTTGAATGTCTTCAGATCTTCCCACCAGCACGTGCCTATGTACTTCCCTATCAAAATCCAAGATCAGTCCTCCTTGTCATCTATTATCCATCCATCGTTTGTCATCCGTCATCCACAATTCAACATCCATTGTCATCGTCGTCACCACCCACGACCGATAACCTGTCCCCCATCATCCATAATTCATTATCATCGTCATCATCATCCACTGTCAGCCACCCGCCATCTGTCATCCACAATTAATCATCCGTCCATCATCATCACCCATCACCGGTCACCTGTCATCAGTCATCCATAACTCATCATCCATCATCATCATCGTCATCATCATCATCATCATCATCGTCATCTACTGTCCTTCATCAAACCCACCAGACTCCCCTTATGTCCCCTCTCCTCAACTGCGGCTTGTGTTCTGGTCCGGAAGATCTACAGTTTCAGAATTTAGGTGATGTTACAAGACTCCTTCCCAAAACGACCCTCCCCCCAACAACAGACCCCAGTGGTGTGGATTTTATGATGTGTACATTACACGACATTAAAGCTGTTCTGTGAAAACCATTTCCATCACTGAATGCCATAGCTTTTTGTTGCTATAACAAAATACCAGAGTCTGGATATTTACGGGAGTGTCCAACCCATGGCTCGTAGGGGCTGCATGTGGCCAAAGCTACAAACATGGCTCAACATTGTAAACCTACTTAAAACACTGAGACTTTTTTTTTTTTTTTTTTTTGCTTTTTTTGAGACAGGGTTTCCCTGAAGTTTTGGAGCCTGTCCTGGAACTAGCTCTTGTAGACCAGGCTGGCCTCGAACTCAGAGATCCGCCTGCCTCTGCCTCCCGAGTGCTGGGATTAAAGGCGTGCGCCACCACCGCCCGGCACTGAGACTTTTTTTTTTTGTAACTTGATTGTGTTGTTCTGAAGCATAAACTTGACAGGAGACATTGTGTCTCAAATCAAAAGGTTGAACACTCCTGAAACAAAAGAAATTATTATTTTACCTTTATTTCTTGTGTGTGTAACAATAATAAAGAAGAAGAGGTTATGAATTTGAGGAATGGGAAGGGTATAGAAAGAGTTAGAGGGGAGAAGGTGAGGCAGAAATTCTATAAATGCAGTACTCATGGATGAATTCTCAAAAAAAGGGAAACTAGAAAAAAAAACACTTCAAAATTCATCTATTTATATAAAACAAAACTTTTAAAAAAGAGTTATGTATACCGTGTCCTGCCTACATGCCAGAAGAGGGTGCCAGATCTGATTACAGATGGTTGTGAACCTCCATATGGTTGCTGGGAATTGAACTCAGGACCTCTGTAAGAGCAGTCAGTGCTCTTAACTGCTGAGCCAACTCTCCAGCCCATAAAAAAAAACTTTTAGGATATATACACAGATGAGGATGTTTCTACCTATAAAGTAATTCTACTCAACATAAATATAATAATGTGAACCATCTATGTAATACTTTCTGGTATTTGCCTTGAAAAGTAAAACCAAACAGAATTAGTGACAACGTAGTTCACTAGTTTATTTAATCTAATATGGTCATAATTTGCTAATTTTATGTGGACACATGCAGAAGTCAGTAGACAACTCTGTGGAGTCAGTTGGGTTCCAAGGATAGAACTTGGGTCGTCAGTCTTGGTGGCAAATTCCTCTACCTTCTGAGCCATCTCTCAATCCCCAAATCCTGCATTTTATTGTTTACTTTTATTTTGTATTTTTTTCAAGATAGGGTTTCTCTGTGGAGCCTCGGCATTCCTGGAACTTGATCTGTAGACCAGGCTGACCTGGAACATAGAAGCCTGCCTCTGCTTCAAAATCCTGTATTTTTTTAAAACATGTATGTATGTATGTATGTATGTATGTATGTATGTATGTATACAATATTCTGTCTGTGTGTATGCTTGCAGGCCAGAAGAGGGCACCAGACCTCATTAGAGATGATTGTGAGCTACCGAGTGGTTGCCGGGAATTGAACTCAGGACCTTTGAAAGAGCAGACAATGCTCTTAACGGCTAAGCCATCTCTCCAGCCCAGAAAATCCTGTATTTTTTACTAAGAAAGCTGCATTTCAGGGACTCAGCTATGTTTGCGTAAACAGCTATTGTTCTGGTGACTTTTATCGCAGACTTTAAGCTTCTAGAAACATACCACCGTGTTCCTGAAATTCTGGTGTCATCTTTAGCACCGTATTTACTAATTCTAAGACCTTTATTCACATTGGTTCTTTAAAAAGCACACAACCCGTTGCTGTGGCGAGACAACCATAACTGGGGACAGGCGTGATATCCTTGTCTTCATTACTGCACAGTCTAGTGAAGGCAGGGGTCAGTCCTGTGGATGGGGCTGAGGTGGACAAGAAGGGCTCTGATAGGTGGTGCTTAGAAGATGAGGGGCGGAGCCCTTCAGGAGAAGGCAGGAGGTCATAGGTGATTGGTGATGTTTAGGAAGATAAGGGGCGGAGACCTTCAGGAGAAGGCAGGAGGTCATAGGTGATAGTTGATGCTTAGGAAGATGAGGGGCGGAGCCCTTCAGGAGAAGGCAGGAGGTCATAGGTGATTGGTGATGCTTAGGAAGATGAGGGACAGAGCTCTTCAGGAGAAGGCAGGAGGAGAGGGAGGGGTTTGTGCTGCTAGCCTGTTCTCAGGAGCTTGGTCTACTTGGAGCAGGTGTGTGAGAGGCTTGCCAAAGGAGTGGTGTGGCCGGGCTGGAGCTGGGGACTGAGCCATGGGAAGCCACCTGCAAGGGAGCTTGGATTCTCTTCCCATTAGCAAGCCATGGAAACCCGTGCAGTGGGGTTTATGTTCTTGCTTTAGCATGCAGACAAAGCCATTGGCTTTTCTTATTTCTATTTGGTCTTCTGCAGTATAGGGGTATTGGAATCCCAGGGTTGTTATGAAGATTTCTAGTGGTGATCCCACCTGTGACTCCGGTGGCTATAGAGACCGTCTCCCTTGTAGATTCCATACATGTTGGGGACTGCAGACCACCAACCAGACCCTGAACTTCTTGTAAACAACTTGTTTTCCTCTGTTCTGCACAGCCTGCAGCTGCTCACAAGACCCTGATGGCAGGGGGAGTGGGTTCTGATGGGTCTGCAGCTGAAAGATCCCGAGAGCGGGGGCATGGCCAGAGCCCTCTAGAAGCTACCCCTGAGCAAAATGAAGTGGGCACTCTTGGCATTCTTATCTCAAGGATGTCCCCGTGGCCTCGTCTGTCTGTCTGTCTCTGACTGTGTGTATGTTTTTACATTTTCAGTCTAGTTCCGGTGGCACATAGCATGTAGAGCAGTGGAGTTTTAGACATACACTGTGTTCATGCTGGTGCTTCAATGTGCCTGCACTCCAGGGGCACCCAGAGAACAGGAATATGTGTCCTTGAAGCATGTACTTGCTGCTTTTGTGTGTCAGCTTGACACAAGCTAGAGTCATCAGAGAGGAAGGAGCCTCAGTTGAGGAAATGCTTCCATGAGATTCAGCTGTGAGGGCATTTTCTCTATTAGTGATCAATGAGGGGGAGGGCCCAGCCCATGGCAGGTGGGGCCTCCCTGGACTGCGGGTCTGCCTGGGTTCTATATAAGAAAGCAGGCTGAACAGACCTTAAGGAGCAAGCCAGTAAGCTTCACTCCTCCATGGCCTCTGCATCAGCTCCTGCCTCCAGGTTCCTGCCCACTTTGCGTTCCTGTCCTGACTTCCTTCAGAGCTGTGGAGGTCTAAACTGAATAAGCCCTTTCCTCCCCAGCTTGTTCTTTAGTCATGGTGTCTCTTCACAGCAATAAACCTAAGACAGAACGTAAGAGTCAAGCTTAGGGCTGGCACCTTGGAATTCCTTCAGTGTTTTGTTTTAGATGTGTAGATACCTGGTTTTGGTTGTTCACCAAGATGCAAAGTGCTTCTCCTTTTCTGTATGAGGCCCAGGGTGTTACACCGGCTTCTATGTTCTGTTGGTGGTTATGGTCTATAGACACTACTCTGGCTACAGTGGTAATTCACAGTGTCCCAGGGTTCCTCTGTATGAGGTTGACCAGTTGCTTCTTAGGCAGCGGATGGTCTTCCATAGAATGCCCTTATTTAGCCTGGGTTCACCCATGCATATATAATCTTCACAGACCAGCCGGGACATCTTAACTTTGTCCATACTTTTGCATATATGTTTTCATGTGTGAGCTTATATGTGTGGCAACAATCAGCCTGGGGTATTATTCCACGGAAGTCATCCATCATGTGTTTTGAGACAGGGTCTCTTACTGCGACCCAGGACGTGCCAATTAAGCTAGGCTGGCTGGCCCGTGAGCCTCAGGCTCTACCTGTCTTCGTTTCCCTAGTGTAGGGATCCCAGCTACACCCAACTCCTTATGTGGGTGATGGGGCTCGAGCTTAGGTGGTATTGCTCTGTGTGGTAAGCTCTTTAACCACTGAGCTGTCTTCTGAATCCCTATTTCTTTAGTAGAAAACAGTCACTTTTTGGTCTCCTCTTTGCTGCCAACGGTTGTAATTCCAAATGGTCAGAGCGGTTTCGGTTTCAGGAGTTCTATGTGATCATCAATAACAACACCACCTGCTCTTCTCTGATTATTAGAGTTCCCCTCAACCACTCACTGGTGACACATTTTCAGCATTGCCGTGGTCACTGTAGATCACAAAGTCTCTGTTTTTTATTTTATTTTATTTTATTTTAAAAAAGAAAACAAACTATCTTCTTTTTGCCATCCATACCAATCCAAGTTCCCACTCCCTCTCCTCCTGACTTTTTTGGGAACCTATTCTTTTTGGATGGATACAAAGTCTCTGTTTTGAGGTGAAGCCCCTATAGGGACACTGCAGAGGGAGAACCTCTGAATGCCCCTGGCACCTTGCATCTCCTTTAATGGCCCGTTGATACCCTGATAGGATGTGAAGGAAATGATTGGTTCTCCCTGAGCTTGCCGATTTCGACTCTTCATTGAGCTGCAGAGTTTCAGCAGCAATGTTGGCATTGTGGTTTTTTTTTTTTTTTGGTTTTTTGGGTTGGTTTTTTTTTTTTTTTTATTTTTCGAGACAGGGTTTCTCTACAGCTCTGGAGCCTGTCCTGGAGCTAACTCTTGTAGACCAGGCTGGTCTCGAACTCACAGAGATCCGCCTGCCTCTGCCTCCCGAGTGCTGGGATTAAAGGCGTGCACCACCACCGCCCGGCGTGGCATTGTGTTTTGTCTTACATTCTATCCTCAAAGACTCAGCTTAGAAAATAGGGACAGAGCCGGGCGGTGGTGGCACACGCCTTTAATCCCAGCACTCGGGAGGCAGAGGCAGGTGGATCTCTGAGTTCGAGGCCAGCCTGGTCTACAAGAGTTAGCTCCAGGACAGGCTCTAGAAACTACAGGGAAACCCTGTCTCGAAAAAACCAAAAAAAAAAAAAAAAAAAAAAAAAAAGAAGAAAATAGGGACAGAAAACAGGCGACTGGTACTCAAGAGATCAGTCAGTTTATTTGCCTGGAGCGTGCTGTTCCATGCAAACGAAGTGAAAATAACCCAGATAAAACCGAAGGACCAGTGGTAGGCTGCTGACTTTGTGGGTTTCCTGGTGGGAGGAAAATACTCTCAACCCTTTCTTGCTCCCGCTCAGAAGGAAACGCGTCTTTGAAGATGTAACTTTTTGGTACCTAGGGACTCACACGGCTGCTCCTCTGGTGGCTTTGCATTCCAACAGCGCTGTGCCTACTATGAATTATGTTGAGAGTGGCGTGGTGGGGGTTGTGGTGGTTCTTAAGATAGACCGGCTATTAATACATTATCTGACAGGAGTGAATTCTTTTCATTCCATCTGGGCTTGGCTGTGGAGCTGCTGATTTTCTTCAGTGTGGTGGTGGTGTGTGTGGCTCCCACGTGGGCACCTGCTACCGGTTTCCAACCCCTGACATCCATTCTCAGCCTGGTCTTCTTCCTCCTCCCGCCTCCCCCATGCTTGTCCTTTTGGTCACAGCTTTGCTTGGAGGGAGACCGCCTACATTACTAGGAGGATGCTGGGAAGGCATTGCCACTTACTGTGGATGGAGAGAAAGAATTGAAAAGCTGCACAGAAAGCTGCAGATTTGGATAAAATTCATTTATTATCTTTTGGGCACCACTTGTGATGAGTATACCTGGACCATTGACACTGAGGAGAAAATGGACAGGCTTTGAGCAATAAATAGTTTTGAATATTAATTGTTTATCATGTCATTTCTCCAATCTTGCCCTTTTTTTTTCAGAAAAACTTCAAATTTTCCATTTTTCTCAGGTAAAAATGGTTGAATATTGAATCTTGTGTCACTTAACCCAAGAATAGCAAGAATTTTGTGATATCTAGCCCAGTAGGGTTTGAGAGGAAATTTTGTGTCTTTCCCACTACTTAACAATGAATCTTCTTATTGTACAACTGGGGAAAAGAAAAGCGTTTTTTTATTTTGCTAAATTTTTTGGAAATAGCTTTTTTAAAGGGCATAATCAATATCTTCAGTGTTGTAGGGTTCATAGTTCCATTGATCCTTACTTTCTCCTGAGGCAAAACAAAATAGAAACGGGAAGAGGACCAATTTGGTAGCGTTTGAGACAACAGGAGCCACGAAATGGACACAGTCACCATGTATCAGAAGTGTCTCTCCCCTGATAAAAGGGATGTCAGCTTCTTCAAATGGCTCATTTCTGTGAGGCTTTTATGATCATTTTTTTTTCAGATTGTTAATTACTCAAGGGATGAAGGCAGAGAGAAAATGCAGTCATGTAATCCACAGAAAATTAATCTGGAAATAAGATTAAGTAGCCCCTAGATCCTAGCCTTAGCCCGCGCGGGAGCTCAGAGGATGGTGCCCATGGGAAGAGCTTGTGTGTTCCTGTGTAGAACTAAGCACAGACTCCATTTCGACGGGAAGCGTTGTCACGGCGCTAATGCTTACACTTGCTGACTCTTCCTCCTGTCTTTTCCTCTTTCCACTTCTTTCTCAGGTCTCCACAGCTTGATTGCCTGCTAGACTAGATTGTCACCAGTAACCCGGAAGCTTGTTTGAGGGGATCAAGGTGAGCTCACATACAGTCCTCTTTGATTCATTATTCTGTTCGCACTCACCTCTTGAGTTAGTCCCACTTCCTGGTATCTCAACAGTAAATAGGGCCACTGTGAAGAGGAACGGAACCCTGTGGATCAAGTCAGCTTTGTTAGCAGGTGCAAACAACGTAGTACACTCACAGTACAGAACAGGGTTGCAAACCCACTGCTGACCCAGTGGGCGCTCCTCGCGTTCCCAGTGGCAATCGGGAAAGTCACCAAGCCTTGGCTTCAGCAAGCCCACCACAGTGGGAGAGACCCCCCCATCTTATCCTGTCAGGTCTCTTCAGAGAAGATCACACCCATTGGATTGGGCCAAGCTGTTACTTACTATTGACTAGTGGGCTGGCATCAATGATTTCTACAACTCTGGTTTTATTTATTTTATTTTTGTTATATCATTAATTAAATAAGCCCCTGGAAATGAGTTCTCACATGAAAGCTTATTTCATGTTGTCTTTTTACAAGTGTGAAGAATACATTCAGATGGCAATTGAAACTCAAATTCAAGCTTCATGTTTTGCTAATGATTTTAAAGATGGAATGGGCATCTCTTTCTTCGTGGTAATTAATCTTCTACTGCAACAAAAGGTTATCTTGTCATTGTGGTCACATCGATTGACAGAAATGGGGCAAGAAGCTGCAGCAGTGGGTGGGGCTTTGATAAACGAAATTACCCAGAGACGCTGGCCTGCAGCTCCTAAGAGCTCTAAGTGCAGAGCCAGCACTTAGAAGCAGAGGCAGGAGGATTACTCTCAATTGGAGGCCAGCCTGTGCATATAGTAAGTTTAGGCTGAGTGGCTTGACCGCTGTCTCAAAAACAGAAACTGATGAACTAAAAAAAAAAAAAAAAAAAAAAAAAACCCAAAGACAAGAGAACAAAGCCATATGGGCAGCCAGGTCAGTGCTCCTTAAACAAAGCCCTTTTAACCAAGAGGAGACACGATAGTGGCCACGGAGAATTTCAGACATTTCAGAAAGGCTTCAGGGAGTTATATGGCGTTACGTGCAAATTAGACAAAAGCATTCCTTCCAGACGACATTTTGTTCCCATCTAATTGGAAAGTTGTTGAGCCGAACCGATTGTTGGAAAAAGACATTTTATTACCATATGCTAGAAAATTATAATGCAAATAGTCAAATTACTTATCAGGAATGTATCCACGTTTTAAGGAAGATACAATTTAAAAAAATCATTGAGATGTCCATATGAGCAGCGAGTGCTTCCCAAGTGTGGCCTTTCCCACAGTGCCGTCTGAATGCCCCCCGGGCGGTTTTGCTTGGTTGGGACCTAATTCAGAGTAGGGGAGGAAGGGAGCTTTCTGTTACATTCTGGTCATAGGAGATGGAGGAGAGAATTAAGAGTTTGAGGCTTGGCTTTTATTGGAAATTTGGGTGGTTTGAAAGGAATTTAACAGATGTATCGAAGCTTCTATAGGTTTGGGGTAGTCAGATATTTCTGGAGGTAAAGTTAGGGAAGAAAATGGAAGAGATTTTAAATGAACTTCCTGGCCAGCTCCTGTAGTTCTGGGCTTGGTTGTTAACTTGACACTCCCAGGAAGGAAGGAACTTTGTGGAGTCGCCCCTATCAGCTTGGTCTGCAAGCCTGTCTCTGAGGAATTTTCTTGATGGCTGATTGATGTAGGAGGGTCCAGTCCACTGTGGGCAGCACCATCCCTAGGCAGATGGTCCTGGGCTGTGTAAGGAAGGCAGCTGTGGTCTCTGCTTCAGTTCCTGCTGTGGGTTCCTGTCTTGCCTTCCCTTGATGATAGGTTGTAAGTATGAGCTGAAATAGACCCTTTCCTCCTCAGGTTGGTTTTGGCGTTTCCTCACAGCAGCAGAAGGCAAACTAGGAACGTGTTGTAAAGCGTGTTTTCAGATAACGTGTTATAAAGCGTGTTTTCAGATCCCCGCCCACTTTAGTCACGTGAGCTTGTTGCACAGATAGGTTACCTGTTGGCAGGAGGCCCACTTGTTGATTCCCGGCTAGCACAGCCCCAAAATAATCACACAGAAACTGTATTAATTAAAACACTGCTCGGCCCATTAGCGCTGTCTTCTTATTGGCTAACTCTTATGTATTAATTTAACCCATTTCTATTAATCTGTATATCACCACGTGGCAGTGGCTTACCAGCAAAGATTCGGCATGTCTGACTCTGGCGGCTCCATGGTGTCTCTCTGACTCTGCATTCTTCCTCCCAGAATCCAGTTCCGTCTTCCCCGCCTACCTAAGTTCTGCCCTATCAACAGGCCAAGGCAGTTTCTTTATTCATTAACCAAGAAAAGCAACTCACAGACAGAAGGACCTCCCACACTAGGTGCCAGCAGTGTGGTACTTAAACTTTCAAAGACCCTTTAAGACTGTATTATCTTTAGCACCAGGGAGTTGATTTCAGGTTGTTGAGTATGTTCATAATGACCAGACTTTCCTTACTTGCAAGTTTTCATAATTAATCTTCTGATGAAACTGAAAGTTAGTATCTCAGTGTTGATGTGTGCTTGGTAGATATTGCTAGACAGACACAGGGGAAGGGGCATAGTACTTTGGGGCTAGATATGGAGTAGAAGGTAGGTGCATATGATTAGTGATTGAAAAGTTGAGAGAGGCTGGGGAGGTGGCTCAGTCAGGTATGAGGACCTGCGTTAGGATCCCTAGCACCAACATAAAAAAACTGTGTACGTGTCTACAATGCCACCATTGAGGGTAGAGTGAGACAGGAGGACCTTTGGGCCTCTCTGGACAGCCAGTCTAGCTGAGTTGGCAAGCTCCAGGTTCAGCAAGAGACCCTGTCTCAAAAAATAAGGTGGGGAGTGATAGAGGACACACAGTTGCTCTCTGGCCTCCATGTGCATATGCTCACATCTGTGCACACCTGCACACAACTCACACACACACATGTGTGTACCCGCAAGTTGCTGAATCAAAGAACATCAGATCACACATACAGAATACATGGCCACAGCTGTATAGCTTTGCTTCCCTGGGGACTGGAAACCCCAGTGCTCTCCAGGATGGGGGACTCAAAGCAGTTTTCTCAGTGACACATTGCTCGTTGAGAATAAGCATGAGCAGGCTGGACAGTAGCCCTCGTTCCTGAGACTGTCAGTGTTGTCCCTTTATTATTCTCGTGTCCCATGTCCTGGCTGTCTTGGCATGGTGCAGGACTTGGTGCTGTTACTACAGAAGCAGAGGAAGGCAATTAGGAGAATCAGTGAGATTTTTTTAAGTGAATTTCTGCTATTTATGTCTATAATCTCCTTGCTCTCTCAACACACATATAACCAACATTTTGAAGAAAAGATTCATATTTTTTATGAGAGAGAGAGAGAGGGGGGGGGAGGGAGCGAGGCAGGGAGAGAGAGAAAGAGAGAGAGAGCATGCTGAAGGAAAGTAGAACCAGAAAGGTTCTATACACACACACACACACACACACACACACACACACACACACACACACACACACCGCCCCTGGAAATTGCTTTAGAGCTTACCCTGGAGTTAGTGTGTTTGGTTTTTCCTTTGTCTTTAACATACCATGGAGAGTAGGGAAATGAAGATATTTTTGGAGCTGATGTTTGGCACCTGTGATATTGAACTAATAATTTTTGTGTTTCGTTTTTCTTCACCTTCCAGCAGGGAGGATGATCATTTGCTTGTAGAAAATACCGAGGGAAATGTTGGCAAGCAGAAGCTTAATGAATGTTAAAATGAAACAGAATGATAGCTCTTCTGATGATGATCTGATGGGTCTTAGCACGGTGCGGTCCAAGTAATGGTGCCCGTTCGTTTTAAGAGGCTATCAAGTTTGAGGAGGATGGGGCAAAGATATGTATCTCTGGCAGGAACTGAGTTTTAACCAGGATGGATAGCTTTCTAAGAAAGGGAAATGAATGGGCTGTCCTGTGGTGGGCACTGCTAGGCTTCTAGAATCAGTCCTCTGCTTGGTATATGCATCCAAAGGGCCAGATGCCAGTCACGTGGTAAGGACCTCCATGGGAAGGGAAGCTGCTCAGAAGGACCTTACACCAAGTCACGCGGTCAGGAGCTCTCTGGGAAGGGGGCTGCTTTGCTCAGAGCAGCACTGGGCCTAGAACACATCTCATGTTATTTGTTTCTCAAACACCCAGAGGTGGTGTGTCCTGAGTGGAGAGAGGGGAGCTGGCATTGCAGCCAGGTACCACTTGCTTGCCTAGATCCATGGACCTTGGATGATGGGCTCCTCTCTGCTAGGTTTGTCTTAGTTAGGGTTTCTGTTGCTGTGATACAACACCATGACCAAAAGCGACTTGGGGAGAAAGGGTTTATTCCATTTATATTTAACACATCGTAGTCCATCACTGAAGGTGTCAGGACAGGAATTCAAACAGGGCTGGAACCTGGAGGCAGGAGCTAAGGCAGAGAGGGCATGGTGTAGTGAGGAGCTGTGGGCCGGCTTCCCGCCGCCTGGCTCCTGGCCACAGGCTAGCTTTACCCGAAATAATTACACGGAAACTGTATTCATTTAAACACTGCCTGGCCCATTAGTTTCAGCCTCTTATTAGCTAATTCTCACATCTTGCTTTAACCCATATTTAGTAATGTGTGTAGCACCACAAGGTGGTGGCTTACTGGGAAAGATTCAGCATGTCTGACCTGGTGGCTGGATCCATGGCGTCTGACCCAGAGAGGAGAAACATGGTGATTGTCTAACTTCCCTTCTTCCCAGCATTCTGTTCTGTCTACTCCACCTATCTAAATCCTGCCCTATCATAAAGCCAAGGTAGTTTCTTTATTAACCAACGAGAGTCCTCCATCAGCATGGTTACTGGCTGCTTACTGCCTTGCTTCCCCTAGTTTGCTAGCCTACTTTCTTAATAGAACCTGGGACCATGTGTCCAGAGGTAGGCTGGGTCCTCCCCTATCAATCACTAAATAAGAAAATGCCCTCCCGGCTTGCCTTCAGCCCAGTTCTTCTATCACTTCCTTAACTGAGATTCCCCCCTTTCAGAGGACTCTAGCTTCTTTTGAGTTGACAACCTGCCAGGACAAGGTCAGAAATCATTTCTATGGTTCTGTGTATTTCAGGCTAGTCTGTCTTGTCCCAAATGGAGCAGATAATTCTGTCACTAGCGGATAACAGGTGACCAAGGCCAGGGGCATCCTGAAAATAAGTACGGCCGAAGGCAACTGTCTGCCACCCTGCTTCCTTGGTGACTATTAAGTGTTGCTTTGTCTTTTTTTCTTTCTTTTTTGATTCTCCACTCTGATTCTGAAATACCTAGATGCCAAATGTGACCAAAATAGCTTCATATCTGGAGCATGAGGGAAAAAAAAATCAGTGTGTGTAAGTTTCATGTTCTGCTTTAAAAAACTGTCCCTCAGAAGGACAGTGAGATGCTTAGTGGATCAAAGTGTTTGTTTGATACCAAGTCCAGTGACCCGCGTTTGTTCCTTGGGACCCACATGGGAGAAGGAGAGAACCGACTCCCACATACTGTCTGCTGACTTTCGCATGCAAGCCTGTGCCTACATAGGCCCAATAAACAAATGTAATTAAAAGAAATAAAATTACTCTCAGGAATAAGTTAGATGGACCAGATTTTTAGAAAGCCTTCCCTGGGAGGGCAAGGGCAGTCATTTTCTAATACAATTATTCCTTAGGCTGAAAATGTAGAAGAAAACACCAAATACATTTGAATATTGGAATGGACCTGGGATATTAGGAAATGGTTGTTGGGGGTCAATTCTGTTAAAATGGTAGCAACCACATAAGCCTCTTTGTTGTCCCTTTGTTAGAGGGGGCGTTGGAGCATGGGCTTCCAGCACCACTATCTGTGTCTTGCTATATTTGCCTCTGCATGAAAGATTAATTCTGTGGTCCATTTGATGTGAGGCCAGATTTTATTAACTAGGTCACCAGGGCACACACAGGGGGTGGGGTCCTGTTGGCACTGCTCTGCCTCTGGTAATTAGTTGGGTAAGCATCCTGGTAGGAAGACAAAATGAATCCCCTTCAGTAGCAGGTAGCAGGCAGCTGTGTGGTATCTGAGCAGGTTGCCCGTTAGGAAAGCAGGGTCACAGTCGGAGCCTTGGAAAAGTCCCAGTGATGCTCATGGTACCGAAGGGGTCCACCATGCCTGGAACGATCCCAGAAACTGCAGAGGAACTGAAGATGGATGGATTGTTGTCAGATGTTTTGATAAGGTTTCTGCTTCCACTCACACATTTTGGGCACAATGTGGATGTTTTTCCTTCTCCAACCAAGAGTCTGAGTTGACACCAATCACTTGGCTGTGGTTTCCTGGGGCAAAAGCTTTGGGATTACACACAGGGAGATTCATTTCTAGCTGTGCCTCTGAAGGGCTAGCTTGGTTCAGTATAACAGCTGGAAAATGAACCAAAGGGCCCTTCGAAGACACAGTGGAGATCTGCTCTTGCCCAGCGAAGGATCCCCCCACCCAAGACAGGGTTTCCTGCCTGGCTGTCCTAGAATTCTCTCTGTAGACCAGGCTAGCTTCAAACTCCAAAGGTCCACCTGCTGCTGCCTCCCAAGTGCTGGAGTTAAAGGCGTGTGTAATCATGCCCCTCGAGATTTTGTTTTTATTTTTCCATTTATATAATAGTCATTGTACTTAAAATCTGGGCAGGAATTCTGCTGGTCTGCTCCCAACCATTTTCCTGGCTCTTCAAACAATGGCGGCCTGACCTGTGTTGGGTGCTTCCTGAGTGTTTGTAGATGGGACGAAGCACCTGAGCATTTGGCTGTTCTGGAATAGAGTGCCCGGTGGAGTCGCTATGGGAGGGGATGGGAAGGTGTGCGGTCTCCCTCCACTCTCAGCCATACACAGAAGAACTGAGAGGCGAAGGCAACAATTCATCTGAGGAACGGCAGGCACGGACATCCTTTTTTAAAAAAGATTTATTATGTATACAGTGTTCTGCCTGCACACCAGAAGAGGGCACCAGTTTTTATTATAGATGGCTGTGAGCAGCCATGTGGTTGCTGGGAACAGAATGTGGGTCCTCTGCAGGAAGCGCTGGTGCTCTTCCCTGCCTGGTCATCTCTCCAACACCCACACTCTTCTTGTTCAGTCCAGGATCCGCCTTTGGAATGGAGCCACCACATTCAGGGTGGGTCTTCCCTGGTCAGTGAGCCAAATCTAGGAACTCCCTCACAGATGTGTCCAGAGGTTTATCTCCTAGGAAAGTCTAGATCCTAGACTTGATCATCAGTGTTAATTGCAGCAGTAACTGTGAGCTAAAGGAGCTGAGGGGCAGGCAGGCAGCAGGCGGAGGTGGGGTGCGGGAGAGCGGTTGGGAGTTTTCTCTAGTGACTTATTTTAGATTCTGCTGTGTGGTTTTTTTTTTCCCTTGTAACAACTTTGTTGTTATTTATTAATCCGTAAGTTAAATTGTTTTGATCACTGCTTAGTGTGTTTCTGAGAACTTTGCTAATATATCCAGGATCCGGCAGACTCTGTTACATAAACCACCATTCATACGCACTTGTGGGAATACACAAACCCACCGTTGCCATGCTCCCGGAAACGGTCGCATTTTCTTTCTCCAGAGACTCTTCTCATACTTCACAGTTACACAGTTGCTGCTGCCAAAGGTGTCTTGAGAGTCGGCTCTAAGACTCAAAGCAAGAGTTAGGTTAGCAAAAAAGTAAGGCACCTGCTCTCCAAAGGGGGACGTGAGAAAGTGCTGGAGTCGACTCTGGCATCAGCTTCTTTGGAAAGCTGATCGCGCAGAAACGCTGCAGAGGATCCTGCAAGCCCTCTCGGGCTTCAGCCACAGAGGAATATTCTATGAAACAGCTGTGCCAAAAAGCAGACTCGACACAAACCTATAATAGGAGAAGCAGGCCTGACAGAGTCCTCAGAGGAAATGCAGGCTCAGCTGGCTGATAGCAGGACCCACGCCCAGCCACTACCTGATGCTACAGAGCAAGCGCAGACATCCCTGTGCTCTGCTAGGGCGGGGGTGAGGGCACGGAGCTGCCTGTCTGATGGGGAGAGCCACTCCCACGGGCCCATATCTGCTCCTCTGATGGGGAGAGCCGCTCACAAGTGCATCCTAACCTTTCTCCGTGTCCCTGCATGAACCATCTGCTGTAGCTAGACTGTTCTATGCATGCACCATGATGCCTCTTTCTGTTTGCTCATCCCCTTCTGTCCAGAGCTGTTTTTGTATCTCTCATCCCTGCCTCAGACTGGACTTTTCCTTTGTCAGGTTGCGGCTCTCGCTGTGTTTTGTCCTTTGTGAAACTCTCCCTAAAAATCCTTTACAATGCAGGTCCTCCCCTTTCTCTGCTCTGGTTTATTGTTGGGGCGTGCGGGGAGAGGGGAGGCTTACAGAAGCAGACATTAGTACCTTGTGAGGTGCAGTGAACACATCGAGGAGTGGGTAGGGAAAAGGATCCCAGGAGAAACTGTTCTGTGGAAACCTGGCGGGATGGGGAGTAGGCACAGGTCTGTAGCAGGACACTTGCTTAAACAACAGCGGAGGGGATTGGAGGGTCCTCCCCCTTCTTTCCAGCAGTTGCCCCTTGCGCGGATGCCTGCCAAGCCTCCAGGGGACTGTGCACAGTCCTCGACGCTAGGGTGAGAGCGAGGGTTCTGACACGGGGCCGGAGGCCGAAAGAGGCTTTATAGCGTGCGTGCCTGTTGTAACTCTTAGTTTTAATTGCCAACTCCAAACCGTGCAGAGTTGCCGGGAAAGGGAGTCTTAAAACTAGGAACTGCCTAGATCCGGTTGGCCTTGTGAGCGAGCCTGTGCGGGATTTCGGTAATTGGGTTAACCGAGATGGAAAGAGCCACCCTGAAAGTGAGTATTCCGATTTCCCAGACCGGGCTCCTTAGTGGGGGGTGGGGTGGGGGTGGGGAGGTGAGTTGAGTATCATTCATCCATCCTCCCCACTCCCCTCACCCCCGCCCCCGCTCTGGACTCTGGCTATGGTTGTGACCAGCTCTTTCAAATTCCCGCTGCCCTGGCTTCCCCGCAGTAGTGGAATTGAGAGCTAAAGGAAGCTGTTTCTCCCCTGAGTTGCCTTGTGTTAGGCACTTTATCACAGGAAGAGAAATTAAGCTAGGATGTCCATAAACTTCGCGTGGAGACGCAGATGAGAATGAAGCCCAGGGTGACATAAGACCCTGTCAGTGAGGTCTGCTCTGACCGTGGCTCCATTCAGTGTTTGGACGCAGGGAGAACCAAGCCAGGCTGTTTTTCCAAGGTCCAAGGACAGCTTAGAAAGCGCGGCTGGCTGGCTCTTGTTGTGTGGCGAGCTCCCAGCTGGTCTGAGAAGGCAGCACTGGGCCAGCCATTCTTTTGGCCTCCCCTGGGGCCCTGTCCCCAGGTTCGAATTTATAATGTTGTTTGGTATTTCCAGTGGCAATGGGTTTTGATCAAGCTCTGTTGGCAGCAACAGTATTAAAAACATAAATTGCCCAGAGATTGTTTTTAACATTAAAATGAGAAACATTGAAAGGACGAGGGACTTAGAAGAATGAAGCTTGATTTTGCTGCAGAGGACTTTTACTCTTGGCATGGTCTCGCTTGATGTCTCTATTCCATCTGGGAGACAAGACTTTAGACAGTTGATTCATTTCATAGGAAAATCTCCGACAGATACAGTAAAATTACGAAACCCCATGCCGAGTGTTGAGTTTTTGTCATTGTACCCATCCTTATCACGATGATTTGTTTGCTGTTTCTGAGATCATTTGGCCGCCTGTCTACCCTGGGTTCATATTTTTAGATGACAATTACCTTGTTTTGTGTGTGTAAGAAGCCAAGTGTATCTCCCTGTTGCCAGAGAAGAGGGGAATATCATTATTAGGTGGGACGATTATTTATTTGCAAGCTAAAAGTACATTCTTAGAAAGGTGGAAGTTTCTTCTTGTCTGAAGCTTGTTTGTTCCCCAAGGGTCATGAGGTTTCCTGGAGAGCTGTTTCTATGCTAATTTTTCCCCCTCTGTGGGCTAGTATTAAGGCTTTTTTCTTGGGTTGGGATAGGCAGTAGAGAAAAGCAATGGAAACATCACTGGAGTGGACCTATGCAGAATAAGAAACCTGTTAGTTTGAGATTTGTGTAATCTCAACATAGGGCTAATGAGTCTAAAAGATCCTAAATTACGTTTATAAATGCCGTTTGTGTGAACATCTTTACTTGGCCATTGAACTTACAGAGATCTGCCTGCCTCTGCCTCCCGAGTGCTGGGATTAAAGTGCTGGGGAAAAAAGATGTTCCCAGGCAGAACTGTGTTGGGGAAAGGCCCAGTTGAAAGACAGGGAAACTGATGCCTTTAAAATGAATATCTTTAAAAACTTGTTTCTATTTTATATGTATGAATGTTTTGCCTGTTTGTGTATCTGTATACCCTGTGCATGCAGTACCTGGGGAGGCCATAAGGGGGCGTCAGATCCCTTCGAATTAGCGTTACAAATAGTTGTGAACTGCCATGTGGGGTGCTGAGAATCAAACTCAGGTCCTCTGGAAGATCAGCCAGTGCCCTTAACCTCTGAGCCAGCTCTCTAACCCCTACAATGAGTAGTATCTTCCAAAATTTTTATGAGCTGCCTTCTGCAGATTGTTCCATTGCCAAGTGAGCACATTATACATTCACTCATACCGAATATCATTTGAATGAATGGATGCTGACCATGTACCAAACTCCCAGATTGACCAGGAAATCTGTAGCAGTAATGAGGTCCAGATGAAGTCACCTGGGTAGAATGTACACTCAGCCTGATGTGTCTTGAAGCTCATAGCTGACTGCGCTGGGCATCTCCAAGGATGTGGCTCTCTGCAGAGCTGACAGAATGGCTAGAGGCGCAGAGACGCTCTTGGAAGCCCAGGCAATACGGGTGATCAGCACAAAGGGCTGTTGTCCTCCCCTTCCAGCGCGGGCAGCATGATGCTGATGTTTGCAGCTGTGTGCATCTGCTGTTTGCTTCGGAGCTCTGCCGCTCTTCTGGGGAAATCTCTTTGAGAAATCTGTTTACCGAATACTAAAATGCACTTTTATTGCTACCCAGTTGCTGTGGTTTCAGATATGGCTCGCGTGTGTTTCGCAAGGATTTATATGTCGAAATTGAATCTCGGTTGTGAAGTATTATGATGGTGAAAACTTAATCTGAGGTGTTGAGGGGCAGGGCGTGTGAGAAGTGGTGAGAATGAAACACGGTCTTTATGTGCAGCCCTCATAGTTGAATTTTGGGGACTTTATAAGAAGTAGGAGAGGGAGACCAGGGGTTCCTGGTTTCTTCTCAGGTAAAGCCCTGTACTGTCTAGGAAGTAGAAGGCTGTCGCCAACCCCTTAATCTCAGGAACTGTTAATTTAATAATAAACCCTTCTTTATGAGATTTTCCAGCCTCACACATTTTATTATAGCAACATAAAGTAGGCTAACATGGGAGTTAAACCGGAAAGCGCCTGAGTAAGGACTTTGTTCCCCAAAGAATAGCATTGAGTACATGTCTCGTCTCCTTGCTGGGATTTTAAAGCTACAGTTACAGCTGACTCTTGATTTGTGTTACGTTGAATTAGAGGAATGGAACTTAAAATGCATCTATCTCTAAACCTTATACACGCCCTACTACTAAAAGGCAATCATTAAGAAATGACTAACTAGCCAGGCGTTGGTGGCACACACCTTTAATCCCAGCACTCAGGAGGCAGAGGCAGGCTGAGTTCTGTGAGTTTGAGGCCAGCCTGGTCTACAAAGTGAGTTCCAGGACAGACTCCAAAGCTACAGAGAAACCCTGTCTCGAAGAAACTAAAAACTGAAGGAAAAAAAAAAAAAAAGAAACGAAGAGGTACCTTACCTCATGCTCAAATAGTTCAAATCCTTTAATTCTCACTATGAACAAGTCAGTATTGAGTCTAATATGTTGGTGGAAAAAGCTGAAAATCATGTAAATAGCCATTTGCGTGAGCATCTTTACTTGGCCATTGAACACAGTTGAGAGGAAGCAGAGCTGAAACTGGACTTATCGTTTTTTGGTTCTAGAATGAAAGTTTGTTTATTTAATTAATTATTTATTTTGGTTTTCCAGATAGGGTTTCTCTGTGTAACAGCCCTGGCTGTCCTGGAACTTGATTTGTAGACCAGGCTGGCCTCGAACTCAGAGACCCACTAGCCTCTGCCTCCTTAGTGCTGGGATTAAAGGTGTGCGCCACCACTTGGCCAGAGTGCAGATTCCTAATTCAGCACAGCATTGAAATCCTGGAGCCCCCAAACAGAGTAGACACTGACCTTAAGGGTGATGCTGATGTTGCTGCAGGGATCAGGTCAGGTACCTGGCTTGCTTGAGGATTTTGGCATGAATGTATTTGGCCAGCTTAACTTTAATTCACAGTAGCAAGTTAACACAGTTCCAAAGGGCCATTCTGGGTCTAGAATTCTGTAGAAGTCCCGCTAAGGGATGTGCAAGCTGAGGAAAGCTGGGAAGACGGCTTCTTAAGAAGTTCTGCTTCTTAAGTGTAGGATGCCGGCGGTCTGAGTCATTAATCTTTTTTTTTTTTTTTTTAAGTCCGGGAGTTTAAAGTCATGTAGTCCAGGAGTACGAAAAGAGAAAAAATAGCATAAGGTAGTCGAATGGGGTTATTCAACACTATTTGGTGACATAACTGGTTTGAAATAGAGAAAATATGAAGTGTGTGATGGTTTGAATGAGAAATGTCCACCCATAGTCTTGAACATTTGAACACGCAGTTCCTTTGGGGTGGTGCTGTCTGGGGAGTTTTAGGAGGTGTGGCTTTGCTGGAGGAAGTACGGCACTGGGGGTGGACTTTGAGATTAAAAGGGGCGTTGTCTGAGGAAGTTAAAGAGGTGTGGCTTTGCTGGAGGAAGTATGTCTGGGGGTGGGGGGCAGGGGTGGACTTTGCAACTAGAAATCTTTATCACTTGAAGTTTGCTCTCCGTCTCACACTTGGATTGGAGTTTAAGGTGCGAGCTCCCAGGTTCGCATCCTTCCCAGCGTGCCTGCTTCCTGCTGCCACGCCCCCTGCCGCGATGGACTCTTATCCCTTCCTTAACCGGAAGGTAAAATAAACTTTCCTCCCTAAACCGCTTTTGGCCTTTGTGCTTTCTCCCAGCCACGGAGAAGTAGCTGATCTGGAGGGTGAGGCCTGATGGGATAGCCCCCACTTCCGTGATACTAGAAAGGGAGAGACTTCAGAAAGACAACCAGCAAGACTGAATCCTAGGAAAGCCAGAAGAAAATACGATTTCAGGCTGATGTGCCCTGGAGGCCGGATGCCTTCCACGTGCTGTAAGGAATCTAAGAATTTTACTCTATAAAAGCAAACCCCTCTACCTTTCTTGCTTTCCCAAAGTTCACCAAGCATATTGAATATATATATATATATATATATATGTATATATATATATATATATATATATATATTGCCACTCTAAGAACTGTTTTCATGTTTCCTCAAATTCAGGAGGCAGCTTCTTTCCATTTGGTATTTCCTATGGAGGCTAGCCCGCTCTTCGGTGTTTATCGGTCATAGTTCTCGTACTGCCCCTCGTTCTTTGACCTTCCTCAACTGAAACAGGCTGTTTGCACCACAAACATGTTGATACTCCATCAGCCTAGAAAAATCAGCAAGCCGGGCGGTGGTGGTGTGCGCCTTAAGCTTGGTACTCCGGAGGCAGAGGCAGGCGAATCTCTGTGAGTTTGAGGTAAGCCTGGTCTACAGAGTGAGTTCCAGGACAGACACCAAAGCTACAGAGAAACCTTGTCTTGAAAAACAAAGCAGAGTAAAACAAAAGAAAAATCAGCAAGTGTGGGGCACCCCGTGCCCCGCTCTCCTGCTCCTGGGGTTTGTCCTTCCAGTGTATGGTGGGAAAGGGAGCCCTCTGCACACACGCTCTTGCTTGTGGGCTTATTTCTAAGGGTGGAAAGCCATGAGGGTTTTGAAAGCTCAGGGACTGGATATATCTCTTGGGCGAATTCCCTAGACATTAAAAGTGATGCTTTTGAGGATAATTGTAACATAGGAAAAAACCCTAATGGGACACAGTAACCGAAAAACAGGAATCACAATTTTAGGTACAAATGACTTTGGTTCAACATGAATATACATATATATATATATATATATATATACATATATATATATCACCTTATAATCATAGATATTTCCCAGTGGGGTGAAAGTTTCTGAATGTTTTTCTATTTCTCAAGCATGCTGAAATTTTGTTATTTGTTTTATCTATTTCAATATTTATCGTTACTCTGCTAAGGGAGAAGAGCAAGGACACAATACAGAAAACATAGACATATGCCAGCTATTCACACCTTTCCTCTGCTCCCCTGAGCTTGCTCCTCCTCTGCATGGGGTGGGGTGGGGGTAGGGTGGGGATTGAACACATTCCTACTGTGCAGGAGGACCATGGGGGTCCTGCCTCATCCTTGTCCAAAGAAGTCACCTGAATCTCGTGGGGTTCTTTCCTGTCTTCTTCCTGCTGTTGCTTTCCCTAGTCTACTCAGCAATGGGCTTCTTGAGCTTTTTGAGTAGATCTGCAGGCTACTTTGTCGTCCCCCCCCCATGTGTATGCATGCATGTATCTATCTATATGTGTATCAATGTATGTCATTCCTGAGCACAATGCCCCGTACCCTTTCTGAGTCAGACCTTTGAGGTCATGCACAACCTTCCCATCAGGGAAGATTTGTTGCTAGTTTGAGGTACACACTGGTCCACAGGAAGACAAGCGAGTTTGACGCAGTTCACGATCTGACTCAGTGACTCATGCCTTGAGCCAGTAT
Source organism: Arvicola amphibius (assembly GCF_903992535.2). NCBI lineage: Eukaryota > Metazoa > Chordata > Mammalia > Rodentia > Cricetidae > Arvicola > Arvicola amphibius. The sequence continues at coordinate 108,819,037 of NC_052056.1, read as the reverse complement.
GTAGGTCTCACATTTTCTGTGGGTTTGTACCCATCCTCTGATCATCCTAATGTAGTCCAAGGCTGAAGAAGTTTGAGAGGGTTGAAGGTGTTGTTGGGGCGTGTGTACCATAAGCTCAGCATATCTGTCTTCCTGGCATGGGCATTCAAGAGAGGAAAAGGAGCTCATTTTAGAAAAAGAATAATGTTTCCTAGGTGCCACAAACCACATTAGGTTCTGTTAGGACAGATCTGATTGGATGTAGAGTGGATTATTAGCTTTGTTACTCTCCTGCTCCCCAATACATTCCCTGGGCCTCAGATGCCCTGGTTAAGCCGTGGTGGCGCAAGGCTTTTAATCCCAGCACTTGGGAGGCAGTTGCAGGCAGATCTGAGTCCAAGGGCAGCTTGGTCTACAGAGAGAGTTCTGGAACAGCCAGGGCTATCCGCGTAGCAGTGGTTAACCACGTACCAACCATAGCAAGTGCAATAGGAGTGGTGAGGGTGGTGGGATTGTACTATAGACTGCTTTCTGGGGAAGTTAACATTGACCTGATTGCACACTGATCCACAATGTAAGCTTATGGGCAGGGACATGACCATTCTTTGCCAGTGTTTCATGGCACAGATGGCACCTGCGGCTGGCTCATCAGGTTGGCTCTGCAGAATCAACGACTAACTGTCTCCCTCTCCACCGCGGTCCTCACCAGGACGTGGGTCTTGCCTGGGGATCTGTGTGATGTAGTAGAACTGACTGATTGAGGGGATGTATGTGGGGAGCATTTTGCATATAGGTGGGGGCAGAGGAACTACGTGAAGGCTGTTCAGATTGCTGGGGCCTTGGATTCATTTTTTTTCTGCGTAGGGCTTTCGTTACTGGCCTCGTATGTCTTTCCCAGGGTCTTGGGCTTGCGGTGAGAAAGATAATTGATCAGCTTGTGGGCTGTTCCATCCCCGCCTGATCCTCTGCAGGGCCTGGCACTCTTGCTATTGCCTATGGTTGGTCACCAACAACTCCAATTAGAGTTTGGGTCCCCTTACTTCAGGTAATTGCTTTCTCTGCACGGTACCTTTGAAGTTTCTCTTGCTTTTCTATTAAGAAAGGACAGCCACTCAGATCTTCTGTTTCAGATAATATAGGCATGCCTTATTGACGTCCTAGTTAGGGTTGCTCTTGCTGTGCTGAAATACCATGATCAAAGAAACTTTGGGAGGAAGGGTTTATTTGGCTTATGCTACCAAATCACTGTTCATCACTGAAGGAAGTCAGGACAGGAACCTGGAGGCAGGAGCTGATGCAGAGCCCATGGAGAAGTGCGGCTTACTGGCTTGCTCCTCATGGCTTGCTCAGCCTGCTTTCTTAAAGAGCCTAGAACCACTAGCCCAGGGATGACACCATCCACAATGGGCAGCGCCCTCCCCATCAATCACTAATTACGAAAATGCCTTACAGCTGGATCTTAGGGAGGCATTTTTCTCAGTGGAGATTTTCTGCTTTCAGATAACTCTAGCTTGTGTCAAACTGACATAAGACTCACCAGTATGATTTCTGATGAGATTCCATCCAATAAACCCAGCATACACTGACAATATCGTAGGTTGAAAATGCATCTGGTCCACCTAACCCAGTGAGGCTCCGCAGTGCCTGAGACTGTGGTCATTATTTCCTCTGCTGGTCATGCCTGACTATCAGCTGCCAGTTGATGTTACCACCCAACATCTCAGAAGCATTTCATGTCAGCTATTTGTCTCCTAGAAAAGATCAAAATTCAGAATTTAAATTTGGTAGCTACTGAATGCTTTGTATCATTGTGAAATTAGGAAATCTAGGCCAGGGACTTCCACAATGTAAAGAAAGAAGCCTCTGTGTTCTGTTGGGTTATTCTATATGATTTGGATAGGTTTTTTTTTTTTTTTTTTTGACAAGGTTCTTCTGTGTGGAACTCTGTAGACCAGGCTGGCCTCGAACTCACAGAGACCCGCCTGCCTCTGCCTCACGAGTGCTGGGTTTAAGCTGGTCATTTTCATATGAATCTACCCTGGGTGTGCTTAAAATCTAGATGGCCTGATGGAGTGGGCTACGAAAACACTGAGGTGCACAAGCAGTTCTTCACACCGTTCTTTGAGCTAGGCAAGGAGCCCCAGCCAGCATCCCGGCAGAGGCCGTCGGTGCCAAACGAGGTACAGGAGAGGTGTGGCGTTCTTTTCTCTATAAAAGAGTCTCTAAAAATAGAACACTGGTTTTTTTTTTTTTTTGTAGTGCTGTGCGTAGGAGGACAGGAATCGGAGGGAATAGAATATTCTAGAAGTTCAGTAAAATCTTCAGAGCCAAAATAAATCTTGAGTGCTTTGGGCACAAGATGAGCTCAGTGCCAGCTTGGGGTGATGGAATGTTTATGATGAACTCACAGGGAGATGCGTCAGCTGTGTTTTTAGAACGGGACAGAGGTAAATAAGTAAAAATAATTTATCATTATTTGCAGGGAGATTCCAAGAGGCAAGGATGTTATAAGTCAGTGCACCGTGTCCTGTATGCCCCTGGGGAATCAGGACACAGGCAAGAGAGAGGTCTGTAGATTTGGCTCAACGATGAAGAGCACACATGTCTCTTCCAGAGGACCCTGAGTTCTGTCCCCAGCACCAGCACCAGGTGGCTCACAGTGGCCTGTAATGTCAGCTCCACAGGGAGGAGCTTGACACCCTCCTCTGGCATCTGTGGGCACCTGCATTCATGTGCACAGACCCACATAAAGATACACTCACACACACAACACACAAAAAAATAAAAGCAAATATGTTAAAAGGCCTTTCTATTTTTCCCACCATCTCATAAATTTCAGACAAAATCATAATTACTGAATTCTAAATTAAAATACAGTGACTTACTAGCAAAACCCCACAAATTAACATGCTCCCCTCCCATGACCACCAATCATGGGAAGGATGAAATGAATAGGGGCCAGGAACGGTCGAACAGTTGCAAGGTTTTGCCAGGGGGTGGTGCTGCCTCTCGAATGAGCACTGTTGGGCTCCAGGGCAGGCAATCCAGAGAGCATGTACGCACAAGCACGCGCTCATGTGGAGAGAATGGAGTCTCTTTCACGTCCCTCCTAGTGCAAGGTCTTTCTCCAGTCTCTTGGGAGAGGACTTTGCTAATGTGTCCTCATCAAGTGGAAAGCATTCAAGACACAAAAAAGGTAAAATCCTCACGTGGACTTGGCAGTCCGCCATGTGGCTGTCCCGTGCTTCCACACGTGACTTCAGGATGCCTCTGTTAGGAGCTTGGTGAGAAGCGGAGTTATGCCATCTGTGCCCATTGTGAGCTGAGCCAGGGGAGAGTTTTCCCTGTGGTGACATTCCTGGGAGGGTTGGTGACAAGGCAGTGACAGGCTGGGGCATGCTCAGCAGCTGTAGGGCTTGGTAATTGCTTTCTTCTTGATGAACGAGCCAAGCTCCTTCTTGACAACAGAACCAGAGACAAATCTGCTATGTTTTGTTATGTTCCAAGGGTCCGGAACACCCTGCTTCTTGGAGTCTGGTGTTTCGCTCCCTTCTATTTCGAAAGCGGATAGCATGCTTGTGAGGTTTAGACTTTGTCTTTGAAAGGCCACGTGTGTGCTGTGGGGAGGAGCATCCACTGGCAGTGTGCTTCATTTTTCATGAGCAGAGTCTCTTAGTGCAGCCCCAGGTAGACATCTGGATGCTGATTAGCAGGAAGACACTTGCAGCCGGTGTTGGCGCTCATGTGTGCACTGAACTTGCTGCTCGTTTTGGCCTATTAGCTGGACTGTTTCATTGTTTTGGCCGTTTTCACGTTGAAGCTTTACCAAAGCTGACCACAGTGTGCCTTTTTCTTCTAGTGAAAACCAGATGTTTGGAGCCTCATATCTGAACTTCAGAACACCTGGAGTGTGCAGGGTGGTACATTCGAACCGTGGAGAGCTGCTGCTGTCTGAGCCTCTTTGGCGTGTGGCTTTTATGCCTTTTATTATTGGTCTTGAACACCTGCCCCGCTGAAGTGCAGGAAATGAGAATAGAAATGTTCGGTATGAAAAATTTAAATTATGGAATTTTTTTCTTTTCTTTTCTTTTTTCAATGCAGTTTCTGTGTGTAGCCCTGGCTGTCCTGGAACTCTTAGACCAGGTTGGCCTGGAACTCACAGAGATCCACCTGCCTCTGTCTCTGCCTCCCAAGCACTGGGATTATAGGTGTGCGTCACCACTGCCTGGAGAGTTGTGATTTTTAAGCCAGGTTTTCAAAATTATCTTGTCATGACCTGTTGTCAACACTCTTGATGTAATTGTCTGATTTTAAAGATAATTATGTAACTTACAGCGTACCAAAGAATTTAATGTGTGCTCTTATTCTTATGAGCGTATATAAGGATGTGTGTAGTTAGATTTGTTATGCAGACCATTTTAAAGACAGCATGGTTGGTTTTCTTTTTAATTGTCACAGTGTTAATCTGGGCTTTACTTTACCTGTGACCCTGTGATTTGATGGCCTCACCCCTCCACCATGGCCTCCATTTCTATGCTGAAATGACCACATCCCCCTCAAACATACACTTATTTAATCATTTATATGAGGCTGATTGAAATTGGAAGTGAATTGAATAATTCAGGGGAAGATTTTAAGGACAGCAGTGGGATCATGAATAAATAAAAAAAATGCAACATCATACTTTTGCTACCTGGAGCAAGTGTTTAAGTTTCATAAATAATTTCTAACTCTCAGCTAAACCCTGAAACCGCAAGAAAGTTGGAAGTGGTAGCCATACAACTTTGGAGGTGGTCGGTGGATGGAGAAGGATGATCAGTATCCAACCTTGGCAAGCTTCTCATCCGCAGCTGCTGTTATCAATCAAGCAAATACATTGTATCTGCTATTCAGTGGGACTTGCTTAATGGTGCTAGCTCTCTAGGGTACCTAACAAAGTCTCTTTCCTTTTTCCTCTCTCCTCTCTGTTTGGTTTAAACTAGTTCTTGAATTTAGGAAAAACCCAAGACTCTTAAGGCTTACGAGAGGGCAGATGTGTAAGAGCCACAAGATGGAGAAAGGAGCTGTAGTGTGCCAGCCAGCTTCTAAGTAGAATGGGGACAGAGCTGAGCTCACAGCGGCTGTGTGTGCTGGTACTGGGTCCTCGGCAGGTGGGCCCTCCTAAAAGTGATGAACAGGTTCTGATCAAGGAGACAGCCTGGTCTCTCTCTCTCTGTCTCTCTCTCTCTCTCTCTCCTCAAAATCCTCCTGTATCTCCCCTACTTCTTTTCAACTTCATAGCCTCCTATACTTTATATATATATGTACACACACACAATGTATACACACAAACACACACACACACACACACATCCTGTTGAATTTGTGTAATGTATCCATGTGTTTAGGGCTGACTGCTTGGGATCGGATGACCTGTCAGGTGGCTTGCCCCTGGATAAGACTGATTCTCCCTCTCTCGGCAGACATTAATTGCCTGTGGCTCTTCATCTAGGGGTGGGGCGTTGGGAGTCTTCCCCCAGCCATGTTGGCATGTTAACTGGTGATGTTATTTTTTAGGTCTTGTTTAGGCAGCAACATTGTTGAGATCTCATGGGAGCAGCCTCCCTGTCGAGTCTGGAAGACACTATTTCACAACAGGCACCCCACCTTCTGGGTCTTACGATCCTTCTGACCCTCCTTCTGTGATGTTTCCCCGAGCCTTAGGTGAAGAGGTTGTATTGTATCATTTGCACCTGAGCAACCTATGTTCGTTTCTCTGCGCTTGGATCTGAAATCCAGACTCCCCCCCGTCAGGACTAGCTCTAATAGTGTCCGAAGGTGCTACGCAAGCTGCTAAGGGAGAAAAGCAACAGTCCTACCCAGATATAAAGCCTATGGATTTCAGTAAGATATCCTGGGCTGCACTAATGGTACTATTATCTTAGAAGCAACCAACAGCTGTCTAATTGGCCTTAAGGCCTGCTCTGCAGGAAGAAATTTATGCCTGGTTCTGTAACTCTAACTACCCATGGCTTGTGAGGTCAGGGGCCCTAGAGGAGAATGTGCTGCTGTCGCGTTCCTAAACCAGTGTAATTTCTAACTGCGTCCCAAATACTATTCCTTATATTCACATACAAACGTCGCTCTTGCCCCTCATCAGAGAAGCTTCTTAGAGCAGCAGATGGAGGCTAGAACAGAAAGCTACAACAGGCCGGAGTGCACAGGCAAACCGATCAGGGGTTGGTTTTCATTGTTTAAGAATTGCATACCTGTGTTTCATTTGCTTGGGTCTGATCCTAACTGCGTGCGTTCAGTTTTAAACCCACAGAGTCCACTTAGTGCTTCCAATACATGCGTGGGTATAGGACCATGTCCTGCAGGAGAGGAAGCCTCTTAGAGACGACTTCCCTGTGGAACACTGGCTCTTCTTCCCCAGCAGCCGTCAGCGACCACTAACTCCTGGGTTCTGAGGATCAAACTCACCTCCTCCTACTTGTATAGCAAGTTCTGACTGAGTAATCACCAAGTCCAGGTGTTTATTTATTGTTTAGAATGAATTCAATCTGGATTCAACCTCGGAAGGGAAAAAAAGTCCTCAGATCAATGTCTACCATTTATTGGCTTGTTAGGGGTTTAGCCTCTCCCTTGGGTGAAAATCGTTAGGCTACATTGTGTAACTGGTTAGTTGGGATTGCTCTAGAATGTTCACAAACATTTCAGTACTTCGGAATGAAATAAAACTACATATTTAAATAAAATTTGGTTTTCCATGCATTGAGGTTAAGGACATATTAGTAAGAAATTATTGTGAGGAAAAGAGTCCTAGAGATTTCAGCATTTTTGTGGTGCTTCTTATAATGTTGCAGAATGTTTCCACTCATGACTTGGCTTGCTTACTGAGACATGTCATTCTTTTTTTTTTTTTTAAATTGGTGAGCAGTAGATGTGTTGTTGCAATGCCAAACAGGAGCGTGTTCCCCCGGCTGCCTGTTCTGAGACGTTAGTACTCAAATGCTTCGGCATAGCTGAAACATGACTTTGGTTTAGCCCTTAGAATTTAGTTCTGGTCTCTGCCTTCCATATTTTTGTTAGTTTCTTTCTGAACTGTTAAGTACAGGCATTGAAGTTCTTGTTAATTTCCAGTTGGAGACGAGATGCTCTCCGGTGAGCTGGGGACACCCAGACATGCTGAGAATGATAGTCTGGGAACTCAAGGTGTCTGATGGCTTTAATGTTTACTATTGAATCTGTGCCTGTGCTCTCAGTACAGTGTAGGTACTGATGCGTGGAGGCCATAGGGCCTCCCAGGATTGCCTTTAGATCTTAGATATGCCTTAGACATGGCGAGGCATGATGTCATCTAGTGAGTGTAGCTCTGTGCCCATGTGACCATCCTGGCTCCGCCCTCCTCACATCCTCAAGGGATCCTAAGGACAGCGGTGCTGTGTCCTAGCTTCTCCCCTCATACTCCAGAGGAAGAGGGCCTAGTTTCCTAAGGTCTTTGAAGGCTATTGAGAGAAGTCTTTACCAAAGGGCCATATGAAGTGTGGTTTTGGAGCTTTATCTTTGGCCTAATTGGCTCATTCCCTGGCCCAGCTCTGGTGATGGAGATGGGCTCCCCTCGGATCTATGGGCAGGCCTAGCTTCTCCCGAGCAGATGAACGGAGGTCGGCTGCATACTGAGATGGAATTGGGGCTGTCTCATCAGGAAGGAGCATGCACTGGATAGAGGCTAGTGCTCTGTGTCTGCAGTACTTAGCACGTGGTCGGCTGCCAGGAGTGGTTTTAACTTCTCATGTTCATTTTTATGATGTATTTATCTAACTTTGAGTGTGTGTGTGTGTGTGTGTGTGTGTGTGTGTGTGTGGTATGTGTGTATGCATGTGAGTGCAGGTGCCTGTAGAGACACAGGCATCCCCCAGAGCTCAAGTTCCAGACAGTTGTGAGCCATCTGACATGGGTGGGAATCAGAGCAGGAAACGGATCCATTTCGTTGTCCCCTCTCTCCCATTCTATAATTGCTTTTGTTTCTGGGAGATAAACATTTGCATCTTGCTCACTTTTGCCCCACTTCCAAATGTAATGAAAGCATTTATTTAAGCAGCGTGTTGGTATCACATAACTGATGGCATTATTAAAAATAATTTACAGTGAAGAGAATTTAAAGCTGTATGTATGGAAAGCATTCCCAGTCTTTCCGTCTAAGGCTCCTTCTTAGTGAAGATGAGACGGCGAATTGGTTCCATTATTTATAACTTGCGAGGCAGCGGAAGTCTGAGGATGCCACGTGGCCGTGATGGCATATGGTCAGAATCGTAAAATCTCACACGATTTGCTGACACGTGTTCAGTTTAAGGAAGCTAACTGTGCCGTGCAGTTATGGTAAAGGTCCTCCAGCTACTGTACGGATGCCCTTGGGTTGGCAAAAACCCACCAGAGGATGCTGGGAAGCTTTCCCAGTAATCCACGGCAGTCCGGGTACTTTATCTCCCGATCCCATCAACTGTAATCGAATTCTCCTGCTGCTGCTGTCGTTGTTGGCTTGCTTAAAAACCAATGTAGCAGTCAGATGACTGATTCTCTGGCCAGGCCTCTTCCCTGCTACCTGTCTTGTAGGAAGCTCCGGTCTGGGAGATGCAGGCTTCTGCACTTACCCTATGCAAACACGCTGCTTTGCAATTGAGGCTACCGTGACCTGGTGGCTTGCAGAGCAAGGCTTGGCCATTTGGGGACTGAGACTCAGGGAAATTTGAATCGATGGCTTAGTTTGGTGGCCTTTAACCCAGTATTTTGGAATAGCAAACACTGAGTTTGGTTTGGCCTAAGAAATAGTGTTTTAGTGTGCTGCCTGGTGGGTAAGAAAACTAAAGTGAGGGTAGGCTTTCCTCTAGATCACTCACGAGGAGATAGATGCGCTAATGCTGCCACTCCCTGTAGAAAGAGCCGCGGTATGATCTACGCCATTAAACATACCAGCCTGGAGGTACGATCTGTTGTAAAGTAATTGCCATCTGCTGCGACTTAGATGTGGTTTTCCTTCAAAGGGCAAGCGTTAAAGACTTGATCCTCAGTGTGGCTCTGCAGGGAGGTGGAAGGAGCTGAATGAGGGGTAGTTGGGTCACTGGGGCTGCCCCTCCCTGAAGATGTGAAGAGGGTATTTGCCACACAACTCCTGTTGGTCTTGAGGATACCTTGCGAGAGTGAGTTATCCCCACGGAAATTTCCCCCACACTCTAGCTTCTTGTCTTGTGTTGCCGTGTGATGATCCCACTCTAATGCCCCCTGCCATCAGAGCATATATTAGATATACTATCATGAGGGGGACCCTTCCCAGAGCTGGCACCATGCGGGTGGACTTTCAACCTTCCAGACTATGAACTAAACACATCTCTTCTTCATCAAATACTCAGTCTCAGGTATTCTGTGTAACGTCAGGAAACACACAGATCCACTAACCCACCACTTTAAAGAGTTTTATTTATTTTTTATTTCATGTGTACAAGTGATTTGCCTGCATGCATGTCTGTGCAGTGCCCACGGAAGACAAAGAGGGTGTCAGATCTCCTGGGACTGGAGTTACAGGCTTGCAAATGGTTGTGAACTTCCATGTGGGTGCTGGGAACCGAACCTGGTTCCTCTTCAAGAGCAGCCAGTGCTCTTTATTGCTGAGCCATCTCTCCAGGTCCACCCTATTCCCACACTTAAAAAAAAAAAAAAAAAAACCATGTTCATGTTTCTTTGTCAATCCTAACTAGGAAATTTACATTGTAGGATCAGAAAGTGATGTCAGAATGTCCAGGGTAGAGAGGGTCTGGGGTCCCATTGTCATTTTTTTACAGTGCGTGTTTCCCTGGTTGCTTGCCTGGAGACCTTTCTGGTTTCTTATCTTATGTCTGACTGATATTTGACTTTGACGTTGAAAACTTGACCTGGGGAACTCTCTGTGTGTCTGAAAACATTCTTGAAATATTATTCCTGCAAATTTGAGAGAGGTGAGTTTCTCTTGGACAGGGCATATTGTTCTGTAAACTTTAGGAGAGTTTCCAGGGCTTCTAATCAAAACCAGCCCTTTGCTGGCCAAGCAGAGGTTGCAAGTTGACAAGAGACAGGGAGATCACTATAAGAGGGAAGGAGAATGTCCTTTAGTATCAAATGACCAGCTGACATGGCTACTATCCGTGTATTGGAACTTGATCGCCATGACTGTGTGGTTTCCAGGACCAGCATCCACCAGCCTGCTATAAGGAACAAAGAGGAGGGAAGTGGGCGGAGCTCCCAGCTCATGGAGGTGAGGGAGCGAGAAACTAAGGATATTTATGGGATAACACCCGAAGCGATGGATCGTGAAGTTGAGTGAAGGAACGAAGCTAGAATATTCTGATACCGAGAGAAGACAAGTTCAGTTACTGCAAGGGCTCCACTCACCGGTGTTTAAGGATGGAGCCAGTGTTTGCTGAGAACTGTATTTCAGCAGTGTGTGGTCTGGCGGGTCCTGTTAGCATGCTTTTGTTAACAATGCGATTTGAGAGGAAGGTGTGTCCACCATGCTCAACTCACAGCGACTCTGGAAAACTCAGGCGACTGTGGATAACACTGATGACTGTCAGTATTTTCCTCTCGATGGTTGTCCTTGCTAGGACATGTTCTGTGCAACTAACTGGCAAAGAAAAAAATACCTTCTATAAAGATCACTATAAGTCTAGTCAGGGTGGGTCCCGGTATTGATGACACACAACAGCATGCCGAAGTTAACTGGATAAGGCTTGCTGTCATGTCTTGGGTTTTGTAAACGGAGAGGGAAAAGCATTAGCCCCATGATAAACACCCACACTTTGGTGCTCGCAGCCAAGATGACAACCCTGCATTTACCCCCCCCCCCCATAAAAGTTAGAAGAAAACTGTTAAGCTTTGAAGACTCGTGTATTTTCTTTTCTCGGGGGCGAGGGGGTCCCATTTTTAATTTATTTATTCTAGAATCCCCTCCTTATGGTTTCCAGAAGGAAAATATAAAAAGCAACAGACATGGTTTCTGACGCATGAGCAGTGGCTGGCGTTTAAAGCATTGCACCAATACAAAGGAATGTCGGTGCAGGCTCACTCCAGGGCACTTCGTAGTTCTGGGGAATAAACATGGCTTCCTTCCTCCTGCTGGGATATTCTCAGCACATGCCACTGCTGTTTGACTTGTTTTCCACGTAGAAGATACTGAGCCTAGAAGTCATGCTGTTGGTTGGAGTAGGACCAAAACCAGGGGTTAATGGCACATGCTTTTTAAAAGTGTATATATATTGAAGAAGTTTAGCCATTTTTTTTATTATCCTTGTATGTGTAGCACAGATGTGCCTGCTGCTCCTGGAAGTCAGAAGAAGACATCAGATCCCCAGGATTTGGACTTCCAGATGGGCGTGAGCCTCCATGTGGCTGCTGGGAACTGAACTTGGGTCCTCCGCAAAAGCTCAAGTTCTAACAGTACAGCTGCTTTTCCAGCATCACGTTGATATCCTTTCTCTTCCGTGTGATGCTGGTGGTGACAGTCTCCTGGTTCATTTGTGCTTAGCTTCCCAGGGTGTGTGACTGTTCACCTGCAGGTCTGTTAGAGGAAGGCATCAGAAAAGGGACAGACCTCATGGAGGTGGCCTTCCTTTCGGGGAGAAAATAAACTGGAAGCCCCTTACGAGTTTGTCTCTCTTGCCAAGATGACTAGATTAAGTTGCGTGTTGTTTACCCTGGAATCCTTCAGCTTCTTTCCCTAATAACACTGTCTCTTCCAGGCTGGCAAGAGGCGGGCAAGCACACATTCATGACCTCCGATCTCTGTTAGAGCGGTCACCATGAGTTTTGCAAAGCTGCCTGCTTATCCCATAATACCTCTGCAGTAGGGGTTGACACCCGCAGTGTGCTCTCAGCACAGATCGTTGGCCCTGCACGGGTGCGCCTGTTTTCAAAGGCTTCTGGACCCTCCTCCTTCCTCCTGTATTCATTGCGAATCTGGATCAAACGGGGCAGGCTTGATGCTACATGCTGGGATTTGCATCTCAAAAGAAAGGGCAAGTTTGGTTTTGTAATTTTTTTCTTTTCCTCTTGCTTCAGTATTTGGAAAGACAGGGAACAATGCCAAGTTCACTTTGTGACTCTAAAATAATAATAATGCATTCATCTGGAGAGTTTAAGACAGTGGCATTCAGAGAACATTTATGGCCCTGAAGCACCCCAAGAGTGTACGCGCGCGCTCGTGTGTGTGTGTGTGTGTGTGTGTGTGTGTGTGTGTGTGTGTGTGTTTCTTACTGTCAGTTGGAGTGTGAGCGTGAGAAGACAGGCTTATCTACTGTGGTGGTGGTAGGATGTAGGGTCCCTAGTGACATTCCCTTTGGGTTTGCCTACACCTGCCTTACCTCCCACTTGCTGTGCCATATTGCACCTTTGCCTTGGACTGCAGAGCAGGGTGGACCTGGGGCAGCCTTTATTTCGCTAGATTGTTTCTACTTCTGATGGTTATAGAATGGCCTGAGTTTCAGGAACTGGGGCTGGTCCTGTCAAGAGGACATCTAAAGATCATGATGCAACATTTAAACAAGAGGTGCCCATATCAGAGCTTGAGGGCTGTGTGTATCACGCTTGCCACATCCAGATACAGCCTGTGACATGATTTACTGACATTGTGTCTCTGATATATGTCCTAACTAGATGTCTTAGTTACTTTTCTATTGCTGTGATAAAAAAAACCCATGACCAAGGCAACTTATAGAAGGAGGGACTGATTTGGGCTTATGGTTCCTGAGGGATGGGCGACCATCACCACACTGTGGAGGGGAGAACCTGGCAGTAGGCAGGCATGGAGGCTGGAACAGTTTAACGTCTTAAACTGTTAGCATAAAGCAGAGAGAGCCAACTGGGAGCTTAAAGGCTGTCCCCAGTGACGTACTTCCTCCAGCAAGGCCACACCTCCTAAGCCTACTCAAACAGCGCCACCAACTGGGTACCAAGTACTCAAGTATGTGAGCCTATAGGGGACATTTCTCATTCAAACCACCACGTCGGGCTTAGTCTCATCCTAAATACATCACCTAGATATGAAAGCATCATTCCTTCAGGGTTTGGAGTCTGCTTCCTTCTCTTCTGGTATTGCAGCCTAGAGCAAGCGAGTCCATCTCTGTGGTTTTTTTTTTATTTTTGCCCAGTGAAACATGAGGATACTAACTGTTCTGTTCTCATAGAGGTTTATGAGAAATAGATGTTAAAAAGGGAAAGCAGTCACACAGCCCCCGTTTTTTTTTAGCGAGGAGTCACAACAGTGTTAATTGTTATTAGATCTATATTTTAATAATGGTGGACTAATTAATAGTTAAAATTAAAAAGCCACATTTATGCCATCTAAAATTCAATTATGTTATGTTAGTGGGAGATGTGGCTGTCTGATCTTACCAGTGAGGTTCATGCTTTGTAAGGTGTGTGATCTTTCCTATATTACCCTGGCTACCAGGGAGCTTACTTCATTTAGTCAATGGTGATGCCAACATTGTAGGGTTGCAGAGCTTGCTCCCGTGGTTTCTATTTCATGCTTCTATACCACAGGGACCACCTCTATTCTCTCTTCTTCCTCCCAGCTCTTTACATAATTAAAAAGCTGCAGAGTTTCCCAGAATCCTCTATTTCCTGTCCCCAGACATTGGTAACTTTTTTTTCTCAGCACAGGCTATAGCTTGCCAGGTTTCTTATAGAAGTGAGCCATGGGAGGAGAGATCTATCCAGGGACACACGGAAAACTTTTTTTTCTGCTACTGCTGGAACCTGCATGCAGCCAGAGTGTTTCCATAATCTTGCCTGCATGTGGAAAGTTGATAGTCATTATTCTCATTAAGATCCAGGACTGTTGAAGAAATCCGGGGAGCCCTTGTGGCTGCCTCTGTCAAAGGGAACTGGAAGGTAGGTAAGCTTACCATATCTTTTACCGTATGTTACACTCCCTGGTAAAGCAATTGCTGGGCAAGTATAGAAAGGTGTGAAGCTGGGAGGGATTTAAAAGAAAATCACGTGATGATACATTGTATATAGTAAGTTTCCGAATGAGGAAACACAAAGACAGCAGGGAATGTGTTCTTCAGAAATCAGAGCAAGTAGAATGAACAAATGAGGAAACCTGAATGCCTCTTTCCCTTCTTCCTGGTTCCCCATGGTCCTGGCTGCCTTAATTCTGTAAACATCTATGATGTAAAGGACATTGTCCAGACATGAGCTGGGGTTTACTGTCTTGCTGGTGAGTCTAGTGTGTGGATTGCAGCAGGCAGAGGTCAAGCATAGGGAAAACTCAATGGGATCTAGAGAAGTTTCCAGGAAAGAGGGTGTCTTAGTTAGCCTCCCTAATGCTGTGGGAAACATCATGACCAAACAGCAGCTTGGGGAGGAAAGGATTTATTTACTATGTATTCGCATGTCATAGCTTATCACTGAGTGAAGGGACTCCAGGCAGAAGCCTGGATGCAGACACTGGGGCAGAGTCCACGGAGGAGTGCCACTTGCTTGCTCCTCGTGGCGTGCTTAGCCTGTTTTCTTATACAATTCAGGGGCCACCTGCCTAGGGGTGGCACCGCCCACAGTGAGCTGGGGCTGAGCCCTCCCATATCAATCAATAATCAAGAAAATAATCCACAGACTTGCCTATAGTACAATTCGATGCAATTATTTTCTTATTGAGGTTTTCTCTTTCTAGATGACTTTGGTATGTGTCAAGTTAAAAAACTAACCAACATGGAGGTCTTACTTCCATCCAGGGAAGTTTAGAGAGGCTTTGTCTGCCACATGGGATGTTCGTCTGTAGAATCAGGTATGCAGAGAAATGGGGTGATGAGTGGATGTGGCAGGTGAGGGCTGAGGAGCCAGGAGAGCCTGCTGTGTACCCAGAAAAAGACCATGTTCACGGGGTTCTGGAGGAGCAAGGAATAACCTCAGAGTTAAGGAGGATCTCAGATGTCAAGTTTGAAGTCTGGACTGTCTTTGTCAGGTTACCTGGAGCTTTAGGCATGCTACTGACGTCCTAAGGAGACAGAGGAGCCATTTGGAGATGCTACCTAGTGAGTCAGGTTACATGTTCACCACATAGGAAGATCTACCGGAAGCAGGAAGGTCACTGGTTCTGAAACACAGAGCATTCAGGAAGGCTTTAAGAAGTCTGTCTGTGCCTAGTTGGATGTAGAAAAATGACGCAGGGCCGTGTAGACTGTAAGTAACCAAGGAAACAAAAAGGAAGACACTATTTCCCGAGTGTCAAAGATGAAAACTAAACAGAATGGAAAAAAACGATATCACAAAGTACCTCATAAATATGAAACTTTTATGTAATATAATATATATATATATATTTGTAAAAAGTATTAAGTTACCTACGTATCTGAGTGGCTCTGAGCTTCCATATTCACAGCCTATGGTGTCCTGGGGATGTTGATCTTAGCACAAAGCACGCCCTTCCTTTGCTATAGTTTGTGTCTGCAGCATGTGCATGCAGTACCAATGGAGGCCAGAAGAGGGCATCATCTTCCCTTGAACTGGAGTTATAAACCTTTGTGAACTGCCATGTAGGTGCTGGGAACCAAACCTGGGTCCTCTGGGGAAACAGCCAGTGCTCTTTCTTAACTATTATTGGGTGGCTAGTCTGATTTGTAGTTGGGCCTGTCTTGGAGTGACCATGTCTAGGTGTATTGGAGGTTCCTTATGTGATTTCATCAGCCTTTCTCTGAGGGATCGATATGACCCTCTCATGAAATCTTTCTGAGATTCCAGAATGGAAGTTCCCCAGGAAGTGCAGAATATTTCAAGACACTGTGCGTGGCTAGATCCCTGGAGGAGCTGTGTTTCCCCAAAGCGTCAGAGACAAGCTGCCCGAGTTGAGACGTACCATCCAAGTGGTTCTTAAAGCCACAGCTTCTACATAGACTATGGTATTTTGTTACAGCAGCCAAGTTGGACTAATACTGTCCACTGTGAGTGGAGCTATAACAGGAGGTTGTGTGCTTGCCACAGAGAATTGCTTCACCATTCCTTTGGTGGGATGTGTCCTCAATGTTTTTTTTTTCCCCTGATAACTAATGAAGACAAGCTGAGGTTAAAAAAAAAAAAGAGCAAAAGCTGGAACCCATTTGTATCATAGATTGTAGCAAACAGAGGAAATGCTTTGCTACAAAGGTCAGTCTTTGCAGCCATGAGCATGGGAGCACGGAGCCTCTGGAGATGTGGGTGGCCTAATGCTTTGAAAATTTTCATATATACCGCTAATACATAAAAGTATTTTTATATGTGATCTGGGTATTTTTCTCCCCATTTTATTTTATGAGTTTTTTTTTTTTTTTTTTTTTGGCCTGTGTGTGTCTGTGTACCATATGTGTGCTGTGCCAACGGTGGCCAGAAGAGGGCATTGTATCCCCTTGGGCTGAAGTTACAGTTGGTTGTGAGCCATTCTGTGGCTGCTGGGAATTGAACCGTGGTCCTCTTGGAGAGCATGTGGTGCTCTTAGTCTCTGAGTCATCTCTCTAGCCCTATCATGTGATGTTTGAGTATAGATATACATTATGTTCAAACCAGGGTTGACACGCCGATTTCTTCAGGGATGTATCATCTCTATAGAAATCCATGCTCCTTCTAGCTCTAAAAGACCGCATCCTACAGTATTTTCAACCAGAGCTTAATTTTATAATCAAAGGCATAGATACACAGTTGAGCTTAACGACTTGATTAATTTGGGCTTGGGATTAAAGTTGGAGGCCCCTCTCCTGAAGCAATAAAAAAAAAAAAAACCAGTAAAATAAAACAAAAAAGGCAGGAAAGATGAATCAAGGGGCCTTAGGGCGTATTTCAGAGCCTAGAGCCAGCCTGTCAGAGTTAGTGCCCTAGAAGGATCTGAGGACTGAGATGCAAGCCGCATGGGGCCAAGCTGTGTTCAGAACAAGGGCGTGAGGACTCTCTGCTGCCATGGAGGTGGTCCCTGCTGTCGGAGGCTGCTGTTCCTTCCTGATCGCCCTGACCAGAAAAAAAATCACACAGAAACTGTATTGATTACAATAGCTTAAGTGTATTGCTAGCTAGCTCTTATATTTTAAAGCAACCCATTTTTATTATTTTATATTTCACCACAAGGCTTGTAGTTTACCGGTACTGGCCAGCTGGCATCTTTCCCCTCTGGCGGTTGTGTGGCATCTCTCTGACTCCGCCTTCTTTCCTCCTCTCTCTGCTTGGAATTCCTGCTTTACTCAATTCTGCCCTTCTGTAGGCCAAAGCAGCTTCTTTATTGCTGTTTGGTTTGTTTTGTTTTGTTCTTTTTTTTTTTCTGAGACAGGGTTTCTTTGTAGTTTTAGAGCCTGTCCTGGAACTAGCTCTTGTAGACCAGGCTGGCCTTGAACTCACAGAGATCCGCCTGCCTCTGCTTCTGCCTCCTGAGTGCTGGGATTAAAGACTTTCACTATTACTGCCCGGCCCTGATTGCTGGTTTTAAAGAGACACTGTTTCCTAGGTTTTATTGGCTTTTTTCTACTCTGTGTGATAATGAGTTATGCTTCTGTTGGGATCGAAGGTGTCTTAAAGACTTTTATAATACAAAAAAACATAGATAGGTATTTTAAATTTGGAGCCAAGTGACTCCCAATGCTAATTCATCCAGTTAAGAGAATTATATTCATTCTTTAATATTAAATAATGCTCATAAATTATGTGTACCCCATAAGAACTATGGGGAAATTTACTTTTCAGCTGTTTGAAAATTGGTATCCTTAAGATTTAGTTCACTTCCTGGGGCTTCATGACTGTGAGAGCTGCATTCTCGAGACATCAAGTCCAAAGTCTTGTGCTGTTTATTTTTCTGTCCCCACGGAGGTCATAGAAAGGCAGGAAACCTCTGTTCTCCATGGTGGTAGTCAGGGCACAGATGTAAATGTACGCGAATTGAGTTAAACACAGTATCTCTCAGGTATGTTGGTTTCAGTTCCTTTAGCTCTATACGCAGCTGTGGGATAGCTCAGTCATGATAACAAAGATAAGGAACCAGGCTAGGCAGCGATCTTCGGAGGACTGGATTGAGTGTTTATGCACCATCGAACAGTACTCAGCCACAGACAAGAGCAGTCTTGTCATTTACAGGAAAACCGGTGTCACCGGAAGGCATTCTGTTAGGTGAAACGGCCCAGATCCAGACAACCGAAAACACCCTGATCTGGATGCAGAGGTTGGGTACTGGGGCACAAACAGTCAGATAGAGGCAAGCGTTGATGTCCTGCAACGCGGTGAGTGCCTGAGTCACGGTAACCTATCAGCCCCTATCAGAAGAGAGGGTCTGCTAACATGGCAGGGGAGAAGTGCTTGTGTTGAGTTTTGTTTAACAAATGCTGTGTACATATGAGATAACATACTGGCACCATCAAGGTGCAGAGTCACTGCGAGCTAATAAAAAGTTGAGACAAATGTTAAGAATGAGTGATCCAGTTCCTTGGTTGGACAGCCGTATTTCCTAGTCTTGCTCACCAACGCTGACGGCTCCTCTAAGAGATGCATGGGTGCAGAACACTCCCATTGTGGGAGGTCTAGTGGATAGAGCTGTAGGGGGTCATTTTTCTCTGCCCTCAATTAATTTTAATCTATTTGAGATCTAGGACAAAAAGATAGGAAAAGGGAAAGATAAAAGAAAACGTGGTTAATGTTTTATCAGCAGTGTGTCTCTGTAGTGCTTGATTGATTACTAGGGCCATTTACCGGTTGTAAGTGATGGGGGTGCTAGTCTGAGGAGGGCAGGGGAGAGGTGGGGTGGGCAGGAGAAGGCTGGGATGGTCAGGGGAGGGCAAGTGAGGGCTGGGGAGGGCATGGGAGGGCTGAGGAGGGCAGGGGAGGGCTGAGGAGGGCAGGGGATGACTGGGGTGGGCAGGGGAGGGCTGGGGTGGGCAGGGGAGGGCTGAGGTAGGCAGGGGAGGACTGGGGTGGGTAGGGGAGGGATGAGATGAGCAGGGGAGGGCTGAGGAGGGCAGGGGAGGACTGGGGTGGGCAGGAGAGAGCTGGGGTGGGCAGGGGAGAGCTGGGGTGGGCACGGAAGGGTTGGAGTAGGTAGGAGAGGGCTGGAATGGAAAGGGGAGGGCTGAGGTGAGCAGGAGAGGGCTGAGGTAGGCAGGGGAAGGCTAAGGTAGATAGGAGGACAGGGCTGGGTAGGGGAGGGATGAGGTGAGCAGGGGAGGGCTGGGGTGGTCCAGAGGGCTGGGGTAGGCACTGAAGGGCTGGGATAGACAGGGGAGGGCTGAGGTGGTCAGGGAGGGCTGATGTAGGCAGGGGAGGGCTGAGGTGGTCAGGGGAGAGCTGAGGTGGTCAGGGAGGGCTGAGGTGGTCAGAGGAGGGCTGTGGTGTTCAGGCGAGTGCTTGGGTAGGCACTGAAGGTCTGGTGTAGACAGGGGAGGGCTGAGGTGGGCAGGGGATGGTTGTGGTTTTTACCGACTGCCACAGCAACCATTTGGTGGACTCCGGTGGACAATGAAGCATTGTATCAGAGTAGATGGGCATTTTGTTGGGAGGCCAGGTAGGACAGAGACAAGTTCTGTCATCTGCAACACCCCGGACAATGTGAAAACCTGCATTTCCTAATGGAGAATTACTACGACTTTCTGTATTTTCTCTTCAGAATGCTTTCATTTTGGTTAACTCCCAGCCCTGGGAACCAATTATTTTGTGGGACAGTTAAAAGTGAAAGTTATAAAAACAGCTGGGAGTCATGAGGGAGATGCTTGCTTGTCTAGATAACCCTGCTTCTAGAAGCCGTGAGTTCCTAAGCCACAGCCCTACACTAGGTGTGGGATACCTCCTCTTTGTGGGTTGTTCAGGGAGGCCCTTGGGAGTGCTCCGTGGAGCACCTTCTAGATGTTCCCCGTGTGTGTGTGTGTGTGTGTGTGTGTGTGTGTGTGTGTGTGTGTGTGGTGGCGGAGCCAGCAAGCTCCGTGGTGCCCCTGGGTTGGGAGGAGAGTCCTAAGCCATCGGGGACCAAGGGATTTTTGCGGGAGATGTCAGCATTTGAGCCCCATCTCCCACGGTCCTCGCTGTGATTCTTGGCGGAGAGTGTTGTTTGTTCCCACTTGGGAACAGAGTGCTTCCTTTGGCCACATCTGGTGCATTGGTTTTCAGTCTCCGTGATGGGGTCACCATGCTGGCTGCTTATGAAGGACAGAGGCTCACAGCCACTGATGCTCAAAGTCCAGATGGCTTCACCCATTCTCAGTGAGGGCCACCCCTGTCCATATTGCCTGCTGGTGCAGAGTAATAGAGGGAGACCTCTGGGAAGCAAGCAGATAGCAGCTTAATACAGAGATGATGATGATGATGATGATGATGATAAAGAGAGAGATGGCAAATGCTCTGTTATAAACAGTGGTTTCTTGGCAGAACCACTTGAGACATGTGAAACTGACTTCCCGGGAGCACGAGGCAGAGACCTAAGGCCCTCACACCAGGGCAAACACCTTAAAGGTTCTACTCAGTGTCTTGGTATCGACCTTCATTGGATACATTAACACAAACCTTTGTGGGGGACATAGCGGAGCCACACCCAAAAAATAGAGCGGTGCTGTCAGTGGGCTTTTTATGTGATCCTCCGGGGTGGTGGATGAGCTGCCGAGCCACTCTTGCTGGCTTGAGTATCAGGAAATGCTGACCATGGATGCGGTCTGCTTTTCGGGGGGAGAGCTAAGGTGCACTTCTAAGGGACCCAGGTCTAGGGCACTTGGCTATTGCAGATTTCTCTTTATACAGAATGCAGGAACAAAAGGACCTGCACCATCCAATGAAGAAGACACGTGCATTTCGTTTTCCTTCCTGGATCCACGCTTACCTCCTCTTCCTTGGAAATAGTCAAATGTGACAATGTATCTCCCTCTTCTTGTGTATGGGTATATCGTGTCTGCTCTCTCTGGTCAAGAGCACAGATCCCATCAATCAAATATCTGCTGTGGCCATGTTGGGGGTGATTGGCAGGGGGGCTTTCCCTCCCGTTCCCTTTGCCCCCCCCATCTGTGGCCCCTGTTGGTCCCGGTTGGTGGGGAAGGTTGTGGGAATCTGTCTGTGTAGCTTGGGTGTGTGGGCTCTCTCCATCAGGGAACTATCTTTGCATATCTGGAGATAATTTCTACACGCTGGACTCTGGAAAGGCATGGAAATCGCATTAAGATCGGTGTGTGTCCATCGAGGGGCAGATGGGATCTGTGGTGGATGGCCATTTTCTTTAAGAAAGGACATGCTCACCGCCTCCTGTTCTGGGAGATAAACCAGCTTCAAACCTGTCTTGTCAGGCAGGAAACATCCTCTTATTAAGACCTATTCAGTTATCATTCGCATCGTAAAGAAGTAAACCCGCTGCTCCCCCAGTCTGATGGTGATGTGAATGAAGGGACATTTGCCTCTTGCTCACAGGCTGGTTTTGGTCACTCAGTTCCACTGTGGCTTGTCCCAGAGGGAAGCATCTGTGACATAGCATCATTGGTGCCGAAGAGGTCAGTGGTCGTCTGAGCTACACAGGCCTCCTAGACAACGGCCCTGCCTCTGTGCAATGCTTGAAAAGTGAGGAATTCCTGGCTCAATTCTTGAGTTTCCTAATTTATGGAAGACTAACATTTTCCTTGAACACATGAAAATGAGCTTGGTACTAACATTCATATGTGAGCATATGCCAAGTTTAAATATTTTAAGCTAACATTTGATCATTTTGTGTGTGTGTGTGTGTGTGTGTGTGTGGAAATGCTGACCATAGACTCCTTTTTAAGCTGCCAGAACATTTACTGAACACTAAATACTGCGTTTTGAGAAATCCCAGTTCCTCGGAGCGAACTTGCATTTCTCTGTTCTTCCTACACTGAAGATGCTTGTGAGAGATGTTCCATCTCCCTTGGTACTCAGGGCCCAGGTGTGGGTGTATGTGAGGTGGCCTTGGGTCCTGACTGTAGTGCTGTGGCCTTGAGCAGATTTGGAGTCCCTCCGCCCTTGTACCCACACTAGGAAACATAGTGGACGTTGTAGTTGTGCTGAGCACTGAATGGAAGAAGCGTTTGCAGTGCACGTAACGTAAACGTCATGCCCTTTGTGGAGGTGCTGTTATGGCTCAGCCTCTCCTGTGGGGGCGGCTGTTACACAGACGTATTCATCCCGTTAAAGGATACCGTCAGTTCTTGTACCAAAGAGAAGCTTACTAGTTCACGGTTCTGGAGGCCCAGGAGCATGGCCCCGTGTCCTCAGCTCTGCGGCAGGCTCCTCGGCTGTGTCCCACGATGGATGACATCATGGTGAGATAGAAAACCAAAGCTGGAGAATGGGAGTGGCCAGTCTTTCTCTTTTTATAGCAGTCCTCCTCCAGGAAGTAACTGGTGTCCCTTAGAACGGAGCAAGTCCCTTAGGAGGGCAGTGCCCCATGGCCTTATCACCTCCCGCTGGGCCCCATCTCTTATGGTTTTACCACCTGAATATCGTGGCACTGAAGAACAGTACTCAAGCGCATACTACTGTAGCAAGAAGCAGAAAAAGTAGCTGTGGCTGCGGAGTTTCCAAATGAACGTCAAACGCACCCTGCATGGTACGCCACCGTCTCAGATACTCTATATGAGTGCTCTAAAGACACCACGAACTCCCTTCTCAGGCTGCTGCATGGACCTCTTTGAATCAGCAGCTTCTTGGTTCCCTTCCTTCCTCCACCCACCTCAGGGCTGGGATTCCCAGCTTCCCAGCATTCTGGTTTCATAACGTCAGGCGAACTGGTAAGGTTAGCTTCCGCAGACACAACTCCATCTGATACGTTTCTGAAAGGTATGGACCTGAAGATAGTGCCAGTTTATGGCGGTTAAGTTTGTCTTAACTTTGTTATAAAGAGCAGATGATGTTAATACCGAATGAGTAATAAAAAAAAACAATTAAAATCATTTAGGGAAATCGGAGTGCGGACAGATTCGTAACAGCTTTTCCGGTAGTGAAATGAGATGGGCGTGGATTAGCAATTGTGGTGGACAGGAATTGTCTGAGTTTATTAAAGTCAATTTTCATTAAGATGACAGCAGTGGGTGGGAGCTGGCACCAGGGTGTTTCGTTATGGGACCCAAGAGTGTGAAGGAAAAGGCTAATCAAATGAGACAGCCCGCACTTAATTTTAATTAGGTAAATTCCTCTTCACGTTTTAATCGCATAAACCCCATCATGGTTAGTGTGGTAGCTGGCAGCCATTTTATTGTCTAGCTCTCTGGTTTCTTACCTTAGGATTTTAAAAAGCAAACAAAATTCAGAGATAGTTGCACACAGTTGCACATTCTGAATCAACCTCTCACATGAGAGTTTGAAGTCATCTTTCCAAGATTTGAAATTTTTCTCATAACCTCTACAAATCTTCTTTTGGGCAAACACGCCAAAACTCGGGCTGGAGAGAAGGCTCCGTGTGGTTAAGGGCACTGACTGCTCATGTAGAGAGGACCCTGGTTCAGTTCACAGCACCCAATGTGGTGGCTCACAACCATCTCCACAGGCAGGTTAGGGGATCTGATGCCCTCTTCTGGTCTCCGTAGGTACTGCATGCATGTGGTGCACATACATACCTGCAGGCAAACTACCCATACGCATAAAATTAAAACAAAAATCCTAAGAATCAGTATGTGCTTCTAAAATATTGTTTCTGTAGACCACAAAAGCCTTTTTGTTTTGTTGTGATTTAGGGCATTTTGACAGTGTACACGTGATTGGGATTTTAATCTTTGTCATTTCAGAAAGTCCCTGCCTAGGGTGTGGTCCATTTTTAGTTAAGCTTTAGCTGGGCCTGTAAGATCCAATTGGATGCTGTTGTGTCCATAGAGATGGTATTGTCTTCTATTTATTTTCCCAATGTGTATATAAAGTTTAATTTTTGGTTAAAGAAAACAGAAGCATAGTTTATGAACTAAAAGACATTAATTTTATGTGTATGAGTGCTCTGCTTGTATGTGTGTATATGAAGGTTACAAGCCACAATGCCCATGCTGAGAACGGAACCCGGGTCCTCTGCAAGAGCAGCCAGTGCTCTTAACCTCTAAGCCGTCTCTCTAGTCCCTAGTTAATGATTTTGATGCAGCCTGTGAAAGCAAGTCTTGAAAATTAGCTAAGCAGAAGAAACACGTAAAGACCGGCTCTTACCTCCACTTTGTGGGGCCCAGGGATCGAACTCAGGTTGACAAGCTTGGTGGCAAACACCTTTATTTAACCCGCTGAGCCGTCTCGCCAGCCGAGAACATCTCCTTACTACTTTCTGCATTCGATGCACCTGCTTATAAGGGCTGGTGAGTCTGAGACATGAATATAGCTGATTTGGCTTTGAACTTCAGTGGGGCTTGGATTGCTGTCTTTGTGCAGAATCCTTCCAAACGGGGAAGCCCCAGGGCCTGTCCTTCAAGCCTTCCATGGATTGTGCAAGGCCCACCTGCATTATGGGAGTTGACATTTGAGTCACTGCCAGTCGGTTCTAGGTGACCAGTGTAAACCACCCTTTCAGACATACCTCCACAGCAGTGTCTCATGTGCCGTGGCCTCACTGACAACACGAAGCTAACCTTCACGGCACGTGTTTATGGGATGTGTTCTGTGTGATTGGGTTAGGATGTCACCACGGAGGCACTACAGATGTGTGCCCACCTTCCTTCCTCACAGAGCGCAGTGTTGGTGGCTTTCTGAATCTTTGCGGATGCTCCATGAAGGCATCTTAATTCCCACAGATTTGCAAACGAGGAATAAAGGCCCAGGGACACGAGTCTTTGACTGAGGTCACACGTTGGCCCACGCCAGTATCCTTCCGGCTTCTGTTCCTTGTGCTGCTTCTCAAGGGAGTTCATGTTCCAGAATTGACAGCCAGTCTTGAGCAGGCAGGCGCTTATGCGGGACTCTGCTGTAGAGATGGACTCATGATTTTTCCATGCCATGTTCAGTTGACTGTTAGTCAGTTGGACTTACAAAATTAAAATAACGCGGTAATTCCACCATCGGCTACATCTCTCATGGAAGGAAATGATTCTGTCCAGGGAGCATCCACACTCCTGTGCACACTACAGCCTGGTTGCAACAGTCGGCCCCTTCTGTTGAGTTCTTTGCTGGGGTACAGAGTGGTTGGTGTGGCTGGAGAAGGGTGGAGACTCTGTCTCAAGAATTGACAACTGCATTGCCATCATCCTCTGCCCTTTCTTGGGATCTGTCCGGTCTTCCTATGTTGGTGTGGGGTGTGTGTGTGTGTGTGTGTGTGTGTGTGTGTGTGATGCAGGGTGCATGTGTACGTGTGTGTGAAGGATGTAGGGGTGTGATAAGTCAGCTTTTTTTCCTCTCCTCACGGTTCTGCACTGGTTCCTTTGATGCTTTGGAGACCCAAAGGCCAAGAGTCACTTGGTTATCATCTCTGCTCTGTTCTGGGCTGTCCATACTCAGGGGTTTGTACAGAGTGCCTGACCCCCAGGTGAGCTCCTGCGCCCCTGAAAGGAGGAGAGGAGAGGAGGCAGTGGGAGGAGAGAGGCGGCTGGCTTGTTCGTAATTAAAGAGGCTATGTGAACCATTTCTGTGTGTGATGGGGCTTCTGCTCCATTAGGAGAGCTGTGAGGACCACAGAGGGAGCGAGGGCCATGGAGGGAGTGAGGGTTTCAGCTAGGTATTCTGAAACTGACAAGGTGAAGCCCAGAGAACCGCGTGCAGGAACACAAGGACGAGGCTCGTCAGGGTGTGGTAGTTTGAATGTATTTAGCCCCCATAAGCTCATAAGGAGGGGAGCAGCACTGTTAGGTGTGGCACTTGTTGGAGGAAGTGTGGTCTTTGTTGAAGGAGGCTGGATGGCACACACCTTTAATCTTTAATATTTTAATAGTCAACCTTCTTGTAGCCACAGAAGCTGTTTTTATTAATTTTTTGGAGGAGCAAGCTAGTTGACAGCTTGGTATTTTAAATTGGAGAAATCAAAGGACAAATAAGACTTTTAAAAAAAACAGGGACTTTTTCTGTTTTACTTTGTGTAGAATATATTTCTAGGGCAGAATTTCCTTTTAAATTGCTAATTGTTTCTATATCTAGGCTGAACCAAAGTTGGGGTAACACAACAGCATCAATAAACTGACCCAAAGTTGGGGTAACACAAAGGCATCAATAAAAAAGTTTCCAAATTATATAAAGTTAAATATTTGTTATACATGAAAACATTTTCCTCTTTTATTTATTATTAGCTCATGATGCATTTTCAAATATGGAAACTTAAAAATCATTTTAAAATTTGAATTCTACTTCTGGCAGACTTTTTTTTTTTTTTAAAAAAAAAACAAGACAAAAAGATATAAGACAAACCAAAAATGTCATATATATTTATAGCAGAACTATTAACAGTAGCTGAGGGGGAAGCAGTGTTTAAGGATTCACCAAGACGTAAAGTGGATGGGAAGCCAGGTGGTGGTGCACACATGTTTAATCTCAGCACTCGGGAGGCAGAGGCAGGCGGATCTCTGTGAGTTCGAGGCCAGCCTGGTCTACAAGAGCTAGTTCCAGGACAGGCTCTAAAAAAGCTACAGAGAAACCCTGTCTCGAAAAACCAAAAAAAAAAAAAAAAAAGAAAGAAAAAGAAAAGAAAGAAAGAAAGAATTAGTTTTAAAATAAGGTTAAGATAGACCCACTTTTTAGTGATCCATTTTGAAATTTGTAAATCAATAAATTTTTTGTTGTTAAAAATATCTTTGGGCATATGCACAATGACTTCAGAAATAATCATGGCTTTGCATTAAGTGATTTTTTTAAAAAAAAGTTATAAACTGTGACTGGCCTCGAACCCCACCCTCCCCTCCAAGAAGAAGAAGATGGAAAGTAAAAGGTGGCATTCACCTAGCATGGAATAATATTGATGGTAACTGAGGGGGACGTAACCCAAAGGCTCCCCCAGAGGCAGATGGGTCAGTGAACCGTGGTGTGTGTTCCCCGTAGTATTGCTAACTGTAAAGGAGAGCAGGAGTCTGACACACACTGTGGTGTCGCTCAACTTCAGAATGGTGCTGGCGAAAGAAGGCCGCACATTGTATGATTCCATTTGTACGAAATACCAAAGAAACGTTAATGGGAAAGAGGCATGATTGGCGGTTAGGACTGAGGCGTGGGGAGGGTGGGCAACTCTGCTTAATGGCTATCGGTTTCATTTTGTGCTGAGAAATGCTGGCACCTAGGCGGAGGTGGCGGTTCGCACTGTGACTATACAAATGTCACTGAATTCTTTCCAGTGGTCAATTGTGTGTGGATTCCACCTCGATAATAACAAACCCCACACTGTGTTCCCAAGCACGGCAAAGGTGCAAACAGGGTTATGGGACCAAGGTCTAGAGAAGTGTGGCTTTGGGTAACACGTTTCTCCTTGTAGCATGTGCCTGGTGAAGCCAAATCAAGCTCCCAGAAGATTCACAAGTGTCTGAGGATAAAAATGCAGCTCAAAACCAACCACAGGTCAAGGATCTCCATAATATAGAATTCTCTCATTTGGACCCCTCCAGAGTTATATTATAGTCTAAGAGTATGAGTGATTTGGGAACAAATCAACCTTTATATTAGAAATGAAGTGTACAGATTATTCACATGTATGTGTATATAGACACGCATGCACACACATGTGCATACATGTATACTCGGACACATCCAGATACATAAATGTACATGCATATACATATATGTGTACACATATTTACACACGCATACAAATTACACAAACATACATACATAAGTGAACCTGTACACACATACATACGTATAACTTTACACACACACACAATCACGCATACATATATACACAGACAAAATACATATGTACATACATATATACATGCACACATACACACATGCACACAAAGCAACACATATACTCATATACAGATGCACACATGTACACACACACAGGTGGAAGGAAGAAGGAAAGGGGAGGGGCAGAGGAACGACACAGGAGCCCGCAGTGAGCAGTCTGTAGTTGGTATTTCCCAAGCCATGTTTCCACTGCCTCTCCCCTTCTTGTATGTAATGAAATTTACTTCTGCATTATTAGTTCTGCTCTGTTGTTCAGTCTTCCCCAATGTCAGAGAAGCAATGGAACATTGTTTATTTATGCCATAAAAATTTATTACCTATCTCTCTGACTGAGAGATTAAAACTCATGATTACTCGGTCTCTCTTGTCTGAATATTAGAGCTTGAGATTGGTCCTGGCAACTGCCCCATCAGGCTCTGTCAGAGCTGTCACTGATGCCAGGGCCAGCGCTCAGCTGTGTACACACTGCTCGCTAGCAATAATGCGTCTTTAGAGATTATATGCCTGCCTTGCAGTGTTCTGAGAGATGGCTGTAATCCCGATGACAGTCTGTCCATCCCACTGTGCACTGTCCTGATGACAGTGTCCGTCCCACAGTGCACTGCCCTGATGACAGTGTCCGTCCCACAGTGCACTGTCCCGATGACAGTGTCCGTCCCACGGTGCACTGTCCTGATGACAGTGTGTCCATCTCACGGTGCACTGTCCCGATGACAGTGTCCACCCCACCGTGCACTGTCCTGATGACAGTCTGTCCGTTCCACGGTGCACTGTCCTGATGACAGTCTGTCCGTCCCATGGTGCACTGTCCCGATGACAGTGTCCGTCCCACTGTATCACAGGCATGAATTCCCTCCTGTCGAGCAGGCCGGAAGTCCAATTAGGCATCTGTTTTTTGCTCCCAAGACGTAGGGAGATTTTTCTATGCCAGCCACTGTCGTGGTTCACAGGCTTTCTAGCTGGGTCAAACTACTGATTGCTTTTCTCCCGTGGCAGCTTGTGTAGGGTATTTTAAACATATTTTTCTAAATCTTAATTTTCTGTTATAACAGAATTCATAGAAATACACCAATCCAACCTGTATAGCTCTAATTCAGTCTTTAATAGCAGCATAATATTCCGTGGCATGGACCCACTAATAATAATTCGATTGTTACCCTGCTGGCAGGCATTCATTTTGTTGCTGTCTTGCCGGGAGAAATGTTGGTACAGAGAGCGAATTTGCATGGTTTTTTTTTTGTGCTGATATTTTTATTGTAAAGAAAACCTTAGCAGTCTTTGGATCTTACTAAAGTATAATCGCAGCAGTGGATGCTGCCAGATCATTTCTAAGATTTTATAACACTTGTCCTTAGCCGTCTGTGACAGGTCCATTCCTGAAGCAACCATCTTTAATGACTTTTCCTAGCCTGGATGGAAAAAGCTGGGTTTCATCAGCTTTTCATATACCACATCCTTTGCATATTAGCTTTTCTTGGAATTATATCTTTATATATTTTTGTACCGTTTTCTACTGGGTGGTTTTGCTTGCCAGTTTCTAAGAAGGCTGTATGTATTACGAAGAATAACAGAGTTTAATGATACATGCCGCAATGAAACTCATTGCATTTTTAAAGTCTTAACTTTAAAAGTCAGTTCAAAAAAGATAAAAGGTAAAGTTTTATAATGAAAATATTCCCCTAAATTGTTTATAAAAACTTGGTTGTCACAGGTTTGGCTCTTACAGAGGACTGATGAATCTTTATATAGCCAAATGCACATCTTCTGATCTTTACTTCTGTTTTGGAATAAATCTCCATCCAACCCTGGGTTTGTAGAGACAACCCCTTCTTTAGGTTTGCTGTTAGAGCCTATTGCTTTATTTAACACCTGACTTTTACATTATGTCGTTAGATTTATGTGTGGGGTAAAAAAAAAATGAGAGAGTTGTGTTCATTTTGTTCCAAATAGACAGTGAAGGACAGAGGCTAACAACGTGACCTAAAACTGAAAAGAATGTTGAAGAGGCAAGAGGTGGCTCAGTGGTTAAAAACACTGGCTGCTTTTGGAGAGGACCCAGGTTCAGTTCCCAGCAGTCACGTGGCGGCTCACAACCATCTGTGATTCCAGGTCCAGGGACTCTGATGCCCTCTTCAGGCTTCCACAGGCACTGCACACATGTGGTGCTCATGTATACATGCAGGCAAACACTCATACACTTTACATGAAATAAATATTTTAAAACAAGATTTTAACTTAAAATCTTGGAGGGGCATTTGATTCCCACATTAAACACTGAGCTACACACACACCAAAGGACATTGTGATAAAATCAATATGATAGGAAGAGGGAGTGGGCCCTCTGAACCCATGAGATCTGTATTCACAGATCTGTACTGAGGGATTGAAAGCCTTCACATGTATGGTGTAGATGTATAGATGTTCTACTTATGCTTTCCGTGGTAGAGTATGAGGACTATTTACATGGTATTTGCATTGCGCTCTGCATTCTCAGTGACAGGGATGCTGAGTTGCTCAAGAGGATGCACACTGT
Source organism: Arvicola amphibius (assembly GCF_903992535.2). Lineage (NCBI taxonomy): Eukaryota > Metazoa > Chordata > Mammalia > Rodentia > Cricetidae > Arvicola > Arvicola amphibius. Next base: position 108,788,736 of record NC_052056.1, on the reverse strand, counting down.
CCTGCGTAAGGGAGTTGGGGATCCACAGACGGGGGTATTTATGAACCAATCTTACATAGGCAGAAAAGAGACTTTAGACTTAAGAGTCAATAGAGATAAATGGATATTATGTGGCAAACTAGTTTTTAAGTTCTGCCAATGAAAGAGTGAACATTTTAGGTTCTAAAGCCTCCAGGGAGAGGTCAGACACTGCAGGCTGTTCTCTTTGACTCAGCGCGTGGATGGTGTCACTTTGACTCACTGCGCCGATGGTGATGCATGCCACCTGACAGAGTTCCGTGGCAGCATGCGGGATCTTTGTTCAGGAAGCTCAGGAGGTGACTCATCTTGTGTGTGTTTCGGGGACGGTGACACTGTGCATGCCGACACGTTAGAGTGTACACCACTTCCTAATTAGAAGTCACCGCGGACGTTACAGGCAGTGAAGACTTCTGTTCTATGAAGAAAAAGAAAACAGTCACTTCCTGTGCATTTTATACGGTGGAGCATTGCCGGCACTGTCTGCGTATGTGTACACGTTACTTCTCTGGAAATTTGGTATAAGACGTTTCAGTCATATCTAGCCCCTCCCAACTCCTCTGCCATCTCCCTTCCCTTCCCACTTCACTTTGTTTCCTTTAATTTTGAGCCCGTTAAGTCCCATTTGTGCCACCCAGCATGTGACATACTGGGACGTGGTCACGATTGACTTCCCAGGGGCTGTACTCTTACAGAAAGCTGATCCTCTGTCTCCCGCAGCTCCATGGCTAAGGGCGGGACTTCATGACCACCTCCCCTGTCGGCTTGGGCTTGCGCAGGGCTGGTACATGCTGTCACAGTGCCTTCAGGGGTTCCTATGTGCATTCCCTGATGTTCCCAGAAGACACCGTATGCTTGTAGTCCTCTACCACCTCTGGCGTCCACCCTCATGCGTCCCCTCATCTGCAGTAGTCCCCGAGCCCTGGGAGGTGGAGGTGTGATACAGATGTCCTAGTTAGGGCTGACCATTCCACAGGCTCTTACCCTCTGCCCTTGACCAGTGGCTTGATCTCTGCTTTCATCCCCATCTCCTGCAAATGGAAGCTTCTCGAATGAGGGTTGACAGACCCTCTAGTGTATGGTATAACAGTAAGTCATTAGGAGTTGGTCTAATGTTATGTATACTTAGCAGAATAGTAATGGTAACATTCCCTGGGGCTTAAGTCTTGTTCTACAAGGTGAAACCCACACCTGGCATTATTATGGGACCTATGAATGGGCAGGTCACAGGCAGAATTTTCTCACTGGACATAGCTGGGCTGTGTTAGGAAGGAAGCTGGATTCTTTGGCTCATCAGTATACTCACAGTGACCCACGTCAAGGTTCAGTCAGCACAGTGGGGTCCTGAGTAGGAAGGGGCTGTGGTGGAAATAGTGTTGAAGTGCAGCCGAGGCACGGGGAACTTCTGAGAACTTGAGTACTGTATGCCTGGGCCTGCGCAATAGTCTGGTGAAGCCCATTTGCCAGGAGGTTGCCAGTGACCAGGACTGCAGAAGTGATCGGAGGTGGGCTCCTGGGGGAGTTTGTTTCTGCAGGTTCACCACTAGGGGTGTTGGCTTGTGCTGTGTTCATGGTGCATAAAGCAGCTGTCATTTGCGGGGCCGTGTCAAGTGCCAGAGTCGATTGGCACATCGTATGCAAAACAAGCAAGCAAGCAAGCAAACAAACAAACACCCCCAAAACCACAGACATCAATTGCCAGGCACTGGTTTGATATGTCAGAAACCCAAGTTCCAGGGACCAGCATCCCCAGTGTCATCCTCATGGGCAAAGCTGTGACTCCCGTTCTGGTCTGTGTGGCTCAAGGATGATCTCCTTGCTACCCTGAGTACATCTCCTGCTTGCCTGTCAGGTCCCTGTAACCGTGTCTGCCCACCTGCTTGCTTTAAAGCCAGCTTGGCATGAAATAAACTTTATGTTTTCCCATAATGTGGCCCGCATGGTGTGTAATTCATTCTATGCATAATTGAAGTGACTACAAAATAAACTGTAATGCCCACCTCACAGTGGATTTGTAAGCATCCAATGGTGGTGTTTGTGTAACTGTAACACAGTGTTGTGCAGAAGCTTTTTATCTCGTCGCCTGTTTTATGCCACCACAGCCAGAGCCGCCAGATGGGAATGTGGTGGCCCACTTAGAGCCTTTTTAATTGCTTGCTATAAATAGCTGAATGATGTTGCCATAAAAAGACCCCCACTATCACCAAGCCTCTCCGTGTGACCCACATATGTGATATTTTCCCGGGTGTCGTGTCTCGGAAAATGGATGGCCACGTAAGAGAGGTTCTCACTGCTAAAATGAAAGCCTTATTTTCAAGTCAAATACGTCTCCTCCTCCCCGCTTCAGATCCCGTGGTCTCTGCCTCTCCTTCTGCCCTTAGAAATCCCACATGTGCGAAAGAATTCCGGCTCACACTTAGCCTGACCTCAGGGAGGTGTGCTGCCTGGACCCAGACCCGGGGTCTCAGCGGAGCCACCGCTGGCCTCCGTGGCATGCTCCCCTCTTCTCGGTGTCACCAGAACCTGGCTGCCTTGCTCTGCTCCAGACCTTGCTGAATTCTCTCGTCCAGTCACTAGGTTTCTTCCGCAAGCTTCTCATCAGCCTTCTGCATTCCTCAGCCCGGAGGGAGCCATTTTCCTTGAGTTTTTCTTTTTTATCTTCACGTGGTGTGGGTTGGTCCACATCACTTCAGCCTGGCGCATCGGCCAGAGCTCCTGCTGGGCGCCTCGCCACCTCCACTGCAGGTTCTCTTCCTACCTTTCCTCGGAACCTCCTGTTCAGATCTGGCTGTTTCCCACCAAGGTCTTTTCTCAGAGGAGATGAGAGCCAGGAAAGAAGGGCAGTCTGCCTTTAACACCTGCCACTTATCGGTCACTAGGGTTTCTACCTTGCTGCTCTCCGCGCTCGCCCCTTAAAGCTGCATGGTTGTTCGGACAGGACGACCTTCCCCAGTAGGGAGCAACTGTTGATTGGTTGGTGTGCTAGAACCTCCAGTGACATCTTCAGGAACCCACGGGTTGTAGATTTGAAAGGACAGGAGATTGTACTGAGAGGGAGGCACTGCTCGGGGCCCAACACATGGACTAAAATCCAGATCGTGTAGGAGGATGTGTGACTGGGGAGGAAGTCCCCAGCAAGCTCGTGGGAGATGAAAGGGGGAGCGAAAATGAGCAAGGAATTATGGGGAGCATGGGAGGCACAGCTTGGAGGTAGGACGCTTGTGTGCTGGGGACAGAGAGAGTGTATCTTGTAGAGAGTGATGGCTTTGACAGTCGGGGGCTTTGCATCTGCCTTTGCAGGTGTTGTGCTGAAGGGTGACTCCATTGCACAAGCGCCTGGGGGTGGAGATGCTGGGTGGATTCTGGGACCACTCAGCACTTTGACCCACGGGTGCTGATAGCTTAGGTGGACGACCCAGCATTCTTTCCCTTCATGGAGAGCGGCCTTTCCAGCTCCACAGATGATTATGAGAATTATGTCGCCATTTGTCAGATATCCTTTTTTTTCTTTTATACAAAGTTTTTTTTTTTCTCTACGTAGCAACTTATAACTTAGCAGAAGGTATTTCCCTCATTCTGATAGGTGAGGGGACTTATAACTTGAAGCCGAAAGAAGTTCACATTGAGTTTAGACTCTTTCATGGGGCCCGTGTCTTCTCTTCCAGGGACAAAGATGTGGACAAGTCCTGCAAAATGACATGAAGAATTGATTCCGAGTGTTACGGAATGGTGGGGGGGGCGGCTGCGACAATGACATGTTTTCTGTGTTTTGTTATCTGCCTGAGCTAGAAGATACAAAATGTACCCTGAGGGGATGAGGGGGCTTTAACCACGTATTAAGCCTGGCCTTCTCACAGAAACTAGGGGCGTGGCTCAGCCTGTCCGCTAAGCTAAAAGATGCTCTGAACCACTGTGCCGCGTTTCTGTAATGAGCATAGAGCGAGCGAATGTTGCGTAGGGCCTGTTAGGCATCCACATTTAATCCGTTACTCCTGCTTAGTTTGCACAGTGGGTTAAAGTCCCCAGGTTTTAGCTTCACTGTGGCCTCTGGTGTTCCCCTGGGTCAGGGTGCATCCAGCTAGATGGTTTCTCAGCAGTTTGCCCCTGGCGTTAGGCACGTCTTCTCATGAGGACACTGCGGACTAGATCTACCTCCATCAAGGTAAAATCAAGTCGCAGACGCCGTGGGCCTTCTTGGTGGTTATTTAGGTGCAATTTCAACTAACTAGATGGTGCGGGTGGAGGGGGGAGACTGTCACCAGAAGGACATTAGAGTACCCTAAAGACATGCCGGAAGCTTAGTTTATGAAGCAGGGGGTCTGTTATCCCTCCTCCGTCTAGATTTATCTCCTGAGGATTTGAGTATCTGGTTCTTCAGCCCACACAATGCCGAAATAGCAGATGAAAAGGTGTGGGGATTCTCTGGAGGCAGCCACATCAACAAGAGTGAGACAGATTGGGTTTAGCAGTTATGGGTACTTCCAAAACCAAGCTGGCAAGTCCTGGTTAATGCGATGGGGGGCTTGGACTTCTGGGAGTGTGGTCAACACACTTTCCTGCGCTCTCACGAAATAAACGAAAAACTCTGTGTTTTATTTATTTAACAACAACAACAACAACAACAACAACACACCCACCCACCCACCACAATGGGTTAAGGATTTAACAGTGGTGGCTGGACCATCCGTGGATACACACAGGATGGGGCAGTGTTGGTGAGGATGTTGGTGAGGTTGTAAATGGCGCGCGCAGGGGGGGGGGCACTTTGGAAAGCTGCTGGTCGGTTCTTCAAAGCGTTAAAATTAGACTTGCATGTGAGTGCGCACTTCTACTCGGCTCCATCAGCGTCTCCCTCTCGACGCTGTCGTTTGCCAAGAAGACAGAGAGGCTGTGAGAGGGCCACCCAACCTCGGCTTTCCCCCGTCCCTTTTTTTCTCTCCCCTCCACCTCCATCTGCTTCTCTTTCTCCTTGATGTCTCTTATTTGTAAAAGTTTGAACTCAAAACTCAGCCCTCTAGTGAAAACAGAGTGCCTGCACACACATTAACAATATACAAACATCTATAAAAGATAATTGCCCCTTTCACATCTGATGCCCAGGACCTTTTTCTTTCCTTATTGGTGACTGAAAAGTCCCTGGGATGGTGCTGCCAGGATGACGTCATCTTCCACACTTGGCGCTACTCTGTTTCCATCCCATGTTACTTCATTTCTTTTTTTTAAAAAAATATGTATTTATTATATATACACTATTCTGTCTGTGCGTATGTCTTCAGGCCAGAAGAGGGCACCAGACCTCATTACAGATGGTTGTGAGCCACCGTGTGGTTGCCGGGAATTGAACTCAGAACCCTTGGAAGAGCAAGCAATGCTTTTAACCACTGAGCCATCTCTCCAGCCCGTTACTTCATTTCTTGAGGATCACCTCCAGGAGAGACATGTGGTCCCGACTGCAGGTCCCATCCTGCTGTCTTAGCATCCTAAGAGCTTACCTTGACTACAGCCATGACCACTAAGCCTGGCAGACGTGGTAGCCGGCAAGGTCTCTTGGTCATGCAGGCCAGGGACTGCCGGTTTGGCTGTGGAGTCTTATAGCTGTCCTAGTTTGAGTTCTGTTGCTAGGATCGATGCCATGAGCAAGAGCAACTTGGGGAGGAGGGGGTGGATTTGGGTTACAGGTAGCTGTCCATCAAGAGAAGCCAAGGCAGGAGCTCAAAGCACGGGCTTAAAACAGTAGGTATGGAGGGACACTGCTGACTGCCTTGTTTTTCTTGACTTGCTGGCTGCCTTGCATATACAGCCCAGGCTCAATGGGCAGGCCTTTGCACATCAATTGTTAATCAAGAGCATGACCCAGAAACGCACCCATGTGTCTATCAGATGGAGGCAATTCTTCGGCTGACATTCCCTCTTCCCGGGTGGCTTGCGTTTGTGTCACATGGATGAAGACGAACCGGCACAGTTGACAGGGACTGAACAGCCTGTTGGGATGCTTTTTGCATCTCTTGGAGCCTCAGATGAACTCAGTCTCTGAGTTTCCATCACAGGGAGCAAACATTAGTGTGCCTATAACATCTGGGTCTTTGCTTAGAAGAACCCAGACCTTCAAGGCTCCAGACCTGGTGGTCAGTGCTGGCGTTTCTTGGGTGTGCATTTTCCAGCCGATTGTCATCTGCCCGAGTTCAGTCTGGCTTCACCTTGGCAGGGTCTCAGCCTGCACGTGTGTATCTGAGAACTCCATATGTTCGTTCGCTCTGCCCTTGTGTAGCTCTCGCTGTAGAAACCCACAGTTTGTGTGCGACTGTTCCAGATGATGAACAGCATAGCCATTACTGTCATCTCGTGTCACGTGTATGACACTTCCTGTTTTAGAAACACAATGGGACGTGCCTCCTGTTGTAGCCTGCATCCTCCAGAGGCTCAGAAGACTTGGTTGTGATTTCTCACTTGAACTACTGGGATTTTCCACGTCTCATAATTTACAAAGTTTTTATTTTTTTAAAAATATAATTTATTATTACGAATACAGTGTTCTGCCTGCATGTCTGCCTCCATGCCAGACGAGGGCACCAGATCTCATTACAGATGGTTGTGAGCCACCATGTGGTTGCTGGGAATTGAATTTGGGACCTCTGGAAGAGCTGCCAGCACTTTTAACCTCTGAGCCATCTCTCCAGCCAGAGTTCTTTTGCTTGACCTTTCAGTGGGTTGTTCAGAGTCTTGACCCAACTGGCCATAAGACCTTGAGTCTCAGTATTTGGACCTTGCAGTGGGTTTTACGGTGTTCCCTTTCTGTCACATCTTCTTATACATGCGGTGGATACTCTCTGTCTGAGCATGGTTCCGAAAGACCCACCCAGCTTCTGCTGGATGACAGGTCTGCTCTTCAGAAAGGTGGATCCAAGGGCTCATATCCAGAGAAGCAGGACCAATAGGATTTTTGTTTGTAGATTTATGTCTAGCACCTGGTTCATGTACCTGGCAAACCTGAAATCATTAGGGCTGGCAAGCGAGCTCAGGACCCATGGGAGAGACTCAGTACTGTGCTCAAGTATGACAGGAAGCTGGAGACGGTGTTTCTTCTTCCTCTGGGGACTTAGTCTTTTGCCGAGTGGATGTAGCCCGCACACCCAATGGAACGCAATCTGCTTCACTCAAGCTTAGTTATTTCAGTGTTAACATGGAAGAAACACTTGTGGAGCAAGGTCTAGGTTTGTCCCCACTGGCCTCGCAGCCTTGCCACACGGGTGTGTAATATCTGTAGTCCGCGTTGCTAACTCTAGACAACCTTCAAAGATGACGTCATTACAAAGAAATGTCTTCCCTTTTAAAAGTATCAAGGAAACTTTATTTATTGTGGAATTAAAAAAAAAGTGTTATTTCTATTTTATGGGCATGATTGTTTTGCGGGCATGCATGTACTGTACCATGCCTGCTGCCTGCAGAAGCCAGAAGAGGGCATCAGGTCCCTTGGAACTGGAGTTACAGATGGCTGTGAGCCTCCACAGGGGTGCTGGGAACTAAACCGGGGTTTTCTGCAGCATCATCCAGTGTTCTTAACCGCTGAGCCATCACTCCACTGCCTACAGGGAGACTTCTAATGGCCAATAAGAATGAGATGTTTGTACACTTTCTGCAGTTGTTAAAGAAGCAGAGGTGAAACTGTGTGATATTGAAAAGCTAGCGCTTCCCTTCATGTATCTTCCACATCGCGCTTAGTGAGGTAACACATGACCTTCAATAACAACGAATAAGAATAATGAACAAACGGGCCTTATCGGTTCTCAGGAAACTGATAGCTCTTCGGAGACTCGAGGACATGCTGCTCATCCACAGGTTCTTTGTTCTGGAACTACCCAGGTTTATGCACTTAGATAATTTTGTAAGTAGTACCTAATTTAAGAACTCATTGCATTCTTCTATATGTTTCCTCTGCCCTCAAGATGTTTAATGCCTGGCATCACAAGCCTGCACCTGTGAGTCACCAAATTTGTCACCACCATCCTAGTAGGGTTCACAGATTTTTCCAGCTACGCTATGTTTTGGTCATTGGAGGGATAGTCATCCTTGCAAGAGTTTTATATAAGCTGAATTGATTAAGAATAGGATCAAAAAGCTGGGCGGTGGTGGCGCACGCCTTTAATCCCAGCACTCGGGAGGCAGAGGCAGGCGGATCTCTGAGTTCAAGGTCAGCCTGGTCTACAAGAGCTAGTTCCAGGACAGGCTCTAGAAACTACAGGGAAACCCTGTCTCAAAAAACCAAAAAAAAAAAAAAAAAAAAAAGAATAGGATCAAAGTTTATTTGGCCCGCATGTGCTGAACGGGAGGCTGCCCCGAGTGCTTGTACCATGGCCTGGGAGTCAAGGCAGAGCAAGCAGGTCATACATGAATGATCTCCCTCACTAACCGGGGCACAGAACTGCCCACGAGGCACGGCAGGCACTCTAGTTAACTGTGCGAGAGTAATGGAGATTACTTTGGTTATTTTTACCTAATCCAGTCATAGGCAAAGATTAACGATGGAGCCTAGAGCAGGAGCATGGCTGGTCACCACAGCAAGCATCAGACACATTAAGTTAACTTCTCCATTATCGACATATTGCACACCGAGGATGACTCCTGGCTTAGCATCCCGTGCGCAGCCTTCGCCTGTGTAAAATGTGAAGGTGTAAAGTAACAGTACAATGAAGGGGGGCTGGAGAGATGGCTCAGTGGTCAGAGCCCTGGCTGCTCTTCCAGACGACCTGGGTTCAGTTCCCAGCATCCACATGGTGGCCCACAACCATCTGTAACTCCGGTTTCAGGGGCTCTGATGGCCTCTTCTGACTTCTTTGGGGCACATACATGCAGGCAAGTTATACATCTGTATGGATAAATCTAAAGTCACAGTGTAGTGCTAGTAATTGAGCTTACAAGAGATCTCCCATCCCCCTGGTATCCCATAGTCTTGCTGATAAAAAGACAAAGGGAAGCGCTTCTGTTTTTCAAAACCCTTGATTTATCTCACTAGATTCATTGCATCATCACTATCCATGCATGCCATTGTCATCATCGGCATTATGCAAAAGCCTCCATCACTGTTTTGAGCTTCTCAACAAAAGTACTCTTCTGCTTGTTTGCTTCAAGGCATTAGGAACTGCGGGGAATGGCCAGAGCCTACTGGGATGTCTCCCTGATCTGTGCCTGGGGAGGTGGCTTTGCAGTTAAGAGTACTTGCTGCTCTTCTAGAGGACTGAGGTTTAGTTCCCAGTACCCATGTCAGGCTGGTCACAGCTGCCTTCAACTCCAGCCCCAGCGACCTGGCACACCCTCTTCTGATCTCCACAGGCACCTGGACACACATGGCCTACACTCACACAGACACACACATGAAGCTGTTTTTTAAGAGACTGGTGTAAGGTGGGAGGGTCCTGGTTTACTGCTTTGTAAAACAGTTCCCATGTCATTGTCCTCAGTTGTCCATGTGACACACAGTGCCCCTTTTCATCCTGTGAAAGTGTCCACAAGTGTTAATAGATAACAGAGATTTTTATGAGTAGGCATATGGGTGAGATCAACCTGCCAATCTTCGCCCTGGTGGTGTCCACGAAGCTGGTGTAAAGACTGACATATGTGAGAGCCCCCTGTGGGTTGGCCTGGGACACGTCTGGCGGGAGGAGTGAACCTGTGAAATACCATCTTGGAGATGAGTGGGGTCAAAAAGGGGCTTCAGGAAGCAGAACGAAGCTCTGGGACCTGCGTCTGAAATGATTGGCAATGCCTGTTCTTGAGGAAGGATGAGATGGTTATTTAAACAGAATCATCCATCCTTTGTTTTTGTGACACCCCCCCCCCCCCATTTTATAAGCTCGTTCCTCTCTTTAGGTTGGTAACAGGGCTGATAGGAGGGAGTTAAGAACAAAATATGTTCTGTGGGGTCTGAGGAGCTGGAGGCCAGCCCCCGGGCCACTGAGTCAGCCTTGGCATTGCCTAAGGCCACTGGGGCTTTGGAGGATTGGTGTCCCTGACAGTGAATAATGGCTACTTCTGCAGGAAGCTGGAGCGCCTCCAAAAGGTTGGCTATAAGGGGTCCGTTAACTGTGGGAGTGCCCTTGGTAGTAAAGAAGCCCCTTTCTTTCCAGAGTACAGAATGAGTGTGGACTATTAAGAAGGCATATTTAGAGTCAGTGTAGATATTAGCCTGTTGGCCCTTGGCTATTTGGAGTGCCCTGGTCAAGGCAACTAATTCAGCCTTTTGTGATTAGGTTCCCATTGGCAGGCGGGTTGCTTCAACTGTGTTAGTGGAAGGGACCACTGCATATGCTGCCTGGCGGTTTCCTGATTTGTCTATAAGGGAGCTTCCATCAACAACCAGGGTGAGTTGGGGATCTGTAAGTGGCTGGTCTAGAAGATCTACCCGGGGTGAGGCTAAAGCCTCTACAATCTCTGGGCATGAGTGAGAGGAGGTACCAGACGGGGAGGGAACAGGAAGGAGAGTTGCGGGGTTTAGGGCAGGACTGGAAGCCAAAATAATTTGGGGGTTTTCTAGAAACAGTAAGTGAAAAGCCTGGACTCATGAAGGCCCAGGAAGGGAGAGAGAGAGTAGTGTCTCAGAAGGTCTGAGAGTCGATGGCTGGAATATACCATGACTGGCCCAGAGAAAGCAATCTTGAGAGCCTCCCGAGTGAGTTCAGATGGCGCCGCCAGGCCTCTCAGGCATGGTTGCCATCCACAGACTGTGGAGAGAAGGGAGGGCCAAGATAACTTTAGTTCAATGGAGAGCTTGGTTAGCAGTTGTTTGATGAGTCCATTGGATAAAAAAGCAATAGCCCGATTTGAAGGCCCAGCCTGTTGGGTTAGAACTCCTGTGGCCACTCCTGACCTCTCATCTGCATGGAGATGGTAAGGTTTCATGGGGTCTGGAAGAGCAAGGGCAGGAGCTGTTAGAAGGGCGTCTCGCAGTGGAGAGCAGCGGCAATGGATAATGGCCGGGTGGATGAGAGGTCCCGTGGGCGTCTCTCTGGCGCCTGGTACAGAGGCTTAGCTGTCATGGCAAACTTAGGGATCCAATGGCAAAAGAACCCTAACAGATCCCAAAATGAGAGGATCTGAGCCCCTGTGGTTGGGGGCTGTAAATCCCGCAGTGCCCGGATCGTGTCAGAGGTGAGGTCTTAGACCCCAGGCTAAGTTGAACACCCAAATATGCCACTGTAGGAGAGCATAGCTGAGCCTTATTTGGTGAAACTCGATATCTCAGGGATCCGAGGAAGTTCAGGAGCGCATAGGTGGCCTGTTGGGACAGAGACAATGTAGGACTGCAGAGAAGTAGGTCGTCCACGTACTGGAGGAGCGTGCTGGAACCTGTGTCAAAGTTTGAGAGATCTCTAGCCAGCGCTTGGCCAAAGAAATGGGGGGAGGGGGTACTGTCTCGAAAACCCTGCAGGAGAACAGTCCATGTAAGCTGTCTGGAGGACCGGGAGTCAGGGTCCTCCCAGGTGAAGGCAAAGAGGAAGTATGAATCAGGGTGTAAAGGGACAGTAAAGAAGACATCTTTTAGGTCTACTACTACTTACTACTACTACTACTGTAAAGTAGGAGACGGTAGGAGGGACGTTAGACAGGAGATTGTATGGGTTGTTAACCAGAGGGTGAACTGGAATGACTGCCTCATTTATGAGGCTGAGGTCTTGAACTAGGCAGTAAGCACCAGAGGGCTGACGCACGGGAAGAATTGGCGTGTTGGAAGGTGACTTGGTAGGAATTAAGTCTTGGAGATAGGAGATGGTGATAATAGGCTTAAGGCCTCAGTGGTGGGTTTCAGAAATGGGAAAGCGGGGGTCTGGAACGAAAGGATGAAGGGTCTTTAAGGCAAACTAGCACTGGCTGGTGATGAGTAGCAATCACAGGAGTAGAAATGTCCCATACTTGGGGATCTACTGGATAAGGGAGGGTAGGGACAGAACAGTCTTGGGTAGGAACCCGTGAGGCTGTTAAAGTGGGAAGAAGGTGTGGCTCAGGAGAGAGTGTGTGGGGGCTCAAGTGAGTGTGGCTCCGAAGTGGCTAAGTATATCTTGACCCAGTAGAGGTCCTGGGCAGGCAGTATCACTAAGAAAGAATGAGAGAAAAATTGTCCTGCAAGAATGCAGGGCAGTGGTAAAGTTTTAAGTGTGGAGGAGCGGGTTCTGTCTACCCCCATAACTGATATTGGTGAGGGGAACATAAGGCCTGAGTGAGATGTTAGAACAGAATAGGTAGCTCCCCTGTCCAAAAGAAAAGTAATGGACTTACCTGCTACCTGCAGCTTTACCCTAGGCTCAGATAGGGTTACGGGAAATGCCAAGACTGGGCAGCGTCAATCCTCTGCAAGGCTGAGAAGTTCGAAGGCTGGCACAGTTTTACTTGCCGATGTTGGTGAAGCCGGACCTCCGTGGCGTGGCTTAGCAGACAAGCCTGCATAGGGGCATTGTGATTTCCAGTGTCCAGGTTGCTGGCAGATAGGGCATGGCCTTGTAGGAAGTTTAGTGCAATATTGTGCCACATGGCCATTTAAGCCACACTTGAAACAGCTTGTCTGTGAGACTGGGCTCCATCAGGGTAGAGCCTTGTGGTTGGCTTCCCTTGTCCCCCTTCCCGTGCCCTTAGGGCAGCTGCTAAGGCCTGAGACTGCAGATTATCTGCTTGTGTAGCCTTGTCTGTCGGGAAGACTTAGGTGATTCCTCTCAGGCATTAAAAATTTTAAAGGCTATTTTCACCAATTCCCATATAGGGGTTTGGGGACCCTCCTCAGCCTTTCTTAACTTTTTTTTTTCTGATATCTGGTGCTGACTGAGCAATAAAATGGGTAGCAGAGACTGTGGCTCCTGCTGGGGAGGCTGGATCTAGCCTGGTATATTGGACCGTGGTCTCTTGTAACCGGTTTAAAAAGATGGCTGCATTTTCATCTGCTAGCTGTGTAATCTCTTGAAGTTTGTCAAAATTAACTACTTCTTCCGAGACCATTTCTTTTTTTTTTTTTTTTTGTTTTGTTTTGTTTTGGTTTGGTTTTTCGAGACAGGGTTTCCCTGTAGTTTCTAGAGCCTGTCCTGGAACTAGCTCTTGTAGACCAGGCTGGCCTCGAACTCAGAGATCCGCCTGCCTCTGCCTCCCGAGTGCTGGGATTAAAGGCCACCGCCCGGCTCCGAGACCGTTTCTGTACCCTGAAGGAGACAATGGACCATGATGTCCTGCCTCTGTTGGCTGCTTTGTCCAGGTTGGTAGTCCCAGTATGGTTCTGTGGCTGACACAGCTATTTCTCCCACAGGGACCGTACTAGCTAGCCAAATGAGTCTGGTCTGCATATTGTCTAGCTGCTACCTGAATTCTATTTTGCTCCTCAGGAGTGAGAGTAGAAGCTTGGATGATGTAATACTCATGCCAGATTTTGATTATAGGCCTGGGACAGATAACAAAACTCTTTAATATAGGCAGAATGATTAGTAGAAAAGGAACCCAGCTGGTTTTCTATCTGAGAGAGATCTGGAAGAGAAAAGGGAACATGGACTTTCATAATGCCAGCAATTCCCGCCACCTCCCGGAGTGGGCAGAGAAGGGAGGAGCTATGGTGGGATCTGGTATGGGAGGAGACTGGGGAGGATTGGGAGGGGCTAGCCCAGTGCGCAGAGGGGGTCCAAGGGTGGGAAGATGAGGTAGGAAGGGGAAAAGGGAGGAAGGTGGAAATTGACCTTGAACTTCCAGTTTGTCCAGGGAGGGGATAGGCGAGTACAGGGAAGGAAAGGAATATGGAGAATGTTGCTCCACAGGAGGGGGGTGGATAGTGTGTGTTTGAGGGAGTGGGGGAGGGGCCAGTGCCTCTGGCTGCAAGGTCCAGCTGGAATTGTAGGCATCCCAATTTCCAGATGACTGGGAATTTGGAGGTGTCATGGTCCTAGTGACCAAGACAGGTGCTGTGAGACACTGGCTACTGAGGGAAGGGTGAGAGCCAGAGCCCAAAAACCATGGACATATGAAAGTTCTGTCCATTTGTCCCCACGGCGACAAAAATTTTCTAGGTCCCAGAGGACAGTAAGCACAAGGCTTCCTTCTGGTGGCTAATGTGTCCCATTGTCAAGATTGTACTGAGGTCAAATCTTAGTGCATAGGGAAATTAGCCGTTCAGGACAGATTGTATCGGACAGCCCCAATTTATAAAGATTTTGTAAAAGGCATCCCAGGGGCAACAGTGGGTCTGGCTTTGAACTGCAAGGGCCCATTTTAGTCTATGCCCAACTGCGTGGCCTGAGTCTATTTCAGTGTGTCTGCTAAAATAGCTCTTAGGCCAAAATGGGGCCATGAAAATTGAATGCTAGGCATCTCTAAACAAACAAAACTCACCTCAGCTAGGCCCGGCCTAGCTGCTGAGATCAGACTCTTGGTGTGGCCCGCTTCTTCCACAAGAGTCCGACAATGGACAAAAGTTAGCACAAATGGGTTCCCCCAAACCTTATACCATGGACAAGAGAAAGGGACTCACCAGCAGCCCTGTAGTCCGGGAACTGGTTTTAGCCTGTTGCAGAGAGATCGGGTTGTGGACAAGGGTGCTTTTCATGTGTGGCCATAGGCCTCCAGAAGAGGCCGCCCTGTCTCGGTGGGACCTCCAGATGTTAGAAATATTTTCTAACATGAGCTCTCTGTTGATGCAAAAATCCCAATCAAGCCTAATCAAAACAAACCAAATCAAAACAAACCGAATTAAAAGATATCCAGGTTTAATAAGGCTCCTGTGCTCTTGGGTGGCACTGAGGGGAACCATGGGGCAGGAAGACCACATGTTGACTTTCTGGGGAACAATTTAAATAGATTGGGGGAGTGGTCCTAACCTCCTCTGGGGAGGGGTCAATGTTTGGCGAGCTACCTTGACCTTCCTTGGGGGAGTGGTCAAGGTTTGGCAGGCTACCTTGACCCTCCTTGGGGGAGTGGTCAGGGTTTGGTGGGCTACCTTGATCTTCCTCTTGGAGGTGTCAAGGTGCAAGGGGCACAGGGGCAGGGCCTCTAAAGATGGAGGCCAGAGACCGGGATTTACAGCTACTGTTGGATTTTTTAAGCTTCTTTATTCAGGCATTTAGTGCTATGAACTTTCTTTTTAATATTGTTTTCATTGTGTCCTGTAAATTTGGGTATGTTGTGTGGTCATTTTCGTTGAGTTTAGGAAGTCTTTAATTTCTTCCTTTATTTCTTCCTTGACCCTTTGGTGATTCAGGTGATCATTGTTTAATTTCCATATGTTTGTGAGCTTTCTGAAATTAGTGTTGCTGTTGAATTCTAACTTTAGGTAATGGTGATTTGGTAAGATACATGGGATTATCCCAATTTTTTTGTATCTGTTGAGGTTTGCTTTGTTACCTAGTATGTGGTCACTTTTTGAGAAGGTTCCATGACAGTCATTCCTTCTTAAAGACCATTGCCAGTCAGACATCTTTTTCCATAAACATCTCTTCTGAAAATTCTTTTTTAACATGTTTGTTTTCATGATTTGAGTGAACTAAAATATGTTTTATACTACAAGGCTGGGGAAAGTGCTGAGGATGGTCCTGATAGCGTGTACTTATACATTTAAAAGTTATAAACCTAGAGTAAATAAAGTTACAAAGCTAGTGAACAAACAGCTTAGCACATTCTCTCTTGCCTTGGCAACTCTGCTGTTGCTATAGAAAAGTTTGAAACCTGAATGAGATAGTGGTTTGCTTCCTTTGAGACAGATTCTCAGTCTGTAGCTCAGAATGGCCTCAAACTTGAAATCCTCTTGCCTCAGCATCCCGAGTGCTGAGATTATAGGTGTGCGCCACCACATCTGGTTATAAACTTACACAAACAAAGTTCATAAAGATCGAAGAATAGAAGTTATTATTTTGCACTGGTAAATTCAGAGCAACAGATTAGTTGATTTAATTAAAGAATTTTTAAAAACTTAGGTTTTATCTTACTGGCTCAGAACTTGGAGTGTATGAAGAAAATTTTATTGCCCACTTTTAGGGCTTTTGGCAGCAAGTTCACCTTCATGGAATAAGTTCTTCTCATGTTTGATCCCAAATATTTCTGTGCTAGTATATTTATGTGTACATTTTTATATATTATATCCATGTGTGTAATATACACATGTATAATACAATAAACTCATACACATATTTATATGTTCATGTGTATACATATGCACATATACTCATGTGATATATAGTATTCATGTATGTATTCACACATATACTCAGGTATATATTTATGTATTTTATACTCATTTGTGTACATATACACACATATTATACAATATAATATATTTGTATATAAAATTTATGTATATTCCTGTATATGTTTCCTTATATAAGTATGGAAAAGGAATCTTTAAAGAGGATTTACATGTATTTATGGAAATAACATGCTTCCTAACTATGCTTATTTCTAATCTTTATAAGTAGAAAACAATATGAAGCAGCTTAATTTTCCTATTTTTTAAAATTTATTCGAATCTTCTGTACAGTATCCTCCTGTTTAATATGGGAGATAAGCAAAACAAAACTTTAGGAAAAAATTCTAATTACTTCTTTTATGTAGAAGAAAACGCCTTTATCGTGAGCTCTTTGTGGCTTCTGCGTGACTCGTTTTCCCCACCAGCCTGTCAGTTTCAGCTCTCACACTCCCGACGTTTTAGTGGCTGCTGGAGAGAGGCCTCCGCTGTTGGGGCTTTGATTGTGAGGCTCAGCTTTTCAAGGCTGAACGGCCTCTCCATGGCTTTTCTCCCTGCTTTCAGTTCGGGCACCCACCTCAGGCATCTAACAGTCATCTGTGCCTCCAGCTCCAGGGGATGCATCCCCTCATCTGGCCTCTGCACTCAAGTGCACAGAGCTGCACACAGATGTATGCCTAAATAAAAAAATAGGTAAAACATAGAAATTAAATAGATTGCTTCTTTGAAGATTTTTTTTTATGTCAACAATTTTCTTTCCTGAATTTAACTTCTGTAATTTCTATTCACCAAATAGTCTTAACTTGTTCCACTTCTGAAAGGTATAATGGATTAAAAGTAATCGTGTCCAAAGCACATAAAATACACGGTTTCATTAAATATATAAATTTCAAAATTACTTCATAAAATTTTCAAAATTACACATTAAAATAAAAGGCAGGCTGGAGATTAAAATTGCTAATATTAAATTTTAGAATAAAATGATCATGATGATTTTGGATCAAACAAACTTCAAAAACCCACCTTACTTCCATTGTAATCGTGCCTGTCTGAGGTCACAGTGCTATGTGCTGACCCCAGGACACCTAGGGTCCTGAGAATGTCTTCCATGGGGGATGTTCAGTGAGGGACAGGAGGGAAAGTGCAGAACGGGAGGTCTTCATGACATCATTGTAGGCGATCTTAAAGCTCTAGAGGGCATCTTGGCTTCCCCAGCCTGCAACTCAAGGTCAAATGCCTCAAACTGGATGCTACCCAGGAACCAGGCACACTTTCCAGGAACTGGTTGCAAAGTCAGCAAGTCCTCATTGTGTTTCCAGGGTCTGGTGCAGAGATAGGCTGAGGTGTGTGTGTGTGTGTGTGTGTGTGTGTGTACGCACATGTGTGCGTGTATGTGCATGCACTGGTGAATAGCATTGGTGCATGAGGCAGGGGTCCTGAGTCCCCTGACAGCACCCATCACAGAGGGAGCCTTTCCCACCTTGCGTGCCCTTCTTGGCAGCCGGGGTCTTCTGACTTTTGGACTCTAAGGCCCCCTTCCTCTTGTAATGGTGTCTTGGAAAGCTCTGAGTGTGCTGGGTGCCCAGAGGCTTGGAACGTAGGGATTGGTTTAAGCTGCTGACCTTGAAGATGACAAAGGCCTGGTGCCAAATTGGAGGGTGATGGCATCCAGGGACCTGAGCAGGGCACTGCTTCAAAGATGGGCATTGAGATGGAGCTGTTTGAACTCCATAATCCCCTTAGTGTTCTCTTCGAGATTGTCCACAGAGACATTGTGGTTGGAAACACACATGGTGTGAGATGGTTAGGGCCAACGAGCTGCAGATCAGCATGGCCCACTGTGCTCCTCAGGCCAGACTACATAGCTTCAAATTAAAAAAATATTACTATATTTATGTTACTGGACTTTTTTCTCTCCCACCTGCCAGTTCCCGAATAACCTCTCTGAGGCTTAATATTAGTTACTAACTGTTTGGCCTATTAGCTCAAGCTTATTATTAACTGGCTCTTACAACTTAACCCATTTCTAATAGTCTATATTTTAGCACAAGGCTTGTTGTGTATTAACTCAGGTCTTGCTTCTCCAGTGGCTCCTGACATCTCTCTGACTCTGCCTTCTTTCTCCCTGTCTCTCTGCTTGGATTTCCCACCTAACTCTTTTCTTCCTGGCTATTGGCTAAATTAGCTTCTTTATTAACCAATGGTAATAAGACATAGTCACAGCATACAGAAGGGTATCCCACATCATATTTACTTTTACGGAGCAGAAGGAGGGCATGTGGCAGGACTTACATGAGGAAGTCAGAGGACAACTGTGAGAGTCGGCTTTCTCTTCCCACTTTGTGGGTGTTAGGGTTAAAATTCCAGTCGATGGGTTTGGCAGTCAGTGGCTTAACCATTGAACAATCTTGCTGGTTCTTCAAATTTTTAATAAAATCCATTTTAATGAGGCTACAATTTTAAATTTCAGTTATTACCAAGTATTTCTAAATTTTTACTTTTCTCTCCGTGCGTATGCGTGTATACAGTGCACACATTGCCACAGCACGCATGCAGCACGCATATGCGGTTCAGAGGACAATTTTGTGGACTCCGTTCTATCCCCTCAGCTTCCACTTTTCTGTGTGTCCCAGAGATGGAATCCAAGTGGTGAGGCTTGTGTGACACGTGTCATCGTTGTTCAGACTGTCTCAATGATGCTCATTAAGTATTTTTATGAAGTTAAAAAAATTATTTTAATATTCATTATCTACTTGGCAATGGAGAAATCAGTATTAAGCTTGGTGAACGTTGATGCCCGTTGGGTCTAGATACTTATATGTCCAACAGAGGCGGTAATGCGCATTACTTATTGTAGCAGGACATTCCTCAGCCACCACGGAGGCTGCTGAGAACTGTGCTTGTCTGTGTAAGCTTCTGCATCAGGGCCTGCAACCCATGTGCCAAATCCTCCTTTCTACTGCTCTTCACTTGGGACGGAGTGGGCATGATCACTGCTGTCATTTTTGTCTTGTTTGTGTTGTCTTGTTACCGTGATGGAGACCACGTGGCCTGTGAAGCCCCATATATTCATCGTGTGACCCTTCATAGAATGCCCTCCCGCGCTGTGCTCTGGAGCCATGAATTAGAACACGAGGAAGGGGACAGAAAGTTTGGAACGCCACTCAGGGTTTTATTTAATTGCTGTGGTTTAGATAAATATTCCTCAAAGATCATGAGTTGAAGACCTCCCATCCCCCATCCCAGCCACACCACAGCGTTATTGGAGGGTGGGTGGGACCTTTAGAAGGTGAGGTGTAATGGGAAAAAGTAAGGTCACTGGAGGTGTGCCTTTGAAGGGTCTTCGGAGACCCTGGCCCCACCTTCCTCTCGCTTTGCTTTCCTGGCACCATGTGCTGAGTATCTGGCTTCCTGCGCCCCATGTACACATCCGCCATGATGTGTTATGTCAGTAGAGGCCCCGAAGCAGTGGAGAGAGAAGCCATGGAGTAAGACATCCCAAACTGAACCCTAAATCCGTTTTTCTTTTCATTTAGATTATTTCAGGTATTTTGTGATAGTAGCAGAAAGTTAGCATTACAAGAGTGTGCTTTCTTGAGGCCTTCATGGTTTTAGTGACTACAGGCTTAGAGTTAAAAGCCCTCTCTGCTGGTGCTAAGAGCAGGTGACAGGTATCCACACGGCATTTATTACACCTGTTATTGATGTTCAAGGCACATGATGTGTGTGTGTGAGGGGGCAGTTCAGAACAGATTCAGCCCTAAATCTCCTATGTGTTAGCCATGTGGCATTTTTTTAATGAAAAAGATTCAGGATTTTGATATGGAACTCCGTGATGTATTGACCATGTGGCAGGGTACCTGGGATACAGCCAAAGGAGCCCTCAGGTTTTTATTTTGAAGAGTAATCCCATTGTCTCAAGCTGAAAAAGAAATTGTATTAGAGGCCTGAAATTAATTAGTTGAGACAAATATTAAATCCACTAGGGGTTGTAGCAATAAGTGCAACAAAAAAAATTGAACGGGCTATAATATGCAAATATGTAAACAGATATGACATCAATTGCTGTTATTGCTGATAACAGCAGCCTGTTTTCACAGTGCTTTTTATGCACACATACATACATATACACACATGCTTGCATGCATGCACACACACATACACACATGCTTGCATGCATGCACACACACAGATGCAAGCACGCACTCACACACACCCTTTGGTTCTTACACAGAAAAGCATAGATACAGAAATAGAGCGGTGAGCTGGTGAGCTAGCTCAGCTATGACCTGAGCTTGATCCCTGCCACCCAAGGCGGAAGGAAAGAAGTGACTCCTGAAAGTTGACTCCTGACCTCGACAAACACCGTGGCTTGCATGCGCCTGTGCAAATGTACACACGAATGCACACACACAATCAGTAAGTGTGATTTTAAGAAGTCGAGAAAGCATCTCCAAGCATCTAAACTGTTCGTCCAAACGCAGAGAGCTTCATGTAGTAAAAATGACACAGATGGTGGTGTGCGTATCCCCCTCGGCCCATTCCTATCCCCTGTGAACCTGAGGCGTCCTTGTTGATGAGGTGAAGATGAAATGTGTGTGTTTTATACAGACAGTTATCTAGATAAACAAGTCATGCTAAGGCAGGTTGCGTATTAGCAGGCAGGAGAGACAACCGACATGATTTATGGTTTTAATGTTGCTGAGTGCCCGCAAAGTTCTTAAGGTACCGATGGGATAGAGGCCGGCAGCATTGAAGCTGCACCCACAGAGTGATTCGTAAGGAGAAGGAAACATTTACTTAGGTCAAACCAAGTTTGAATACTGCTTAGCGTCTTAGGTCTGCACAAAGCTGCCCCTAGAGGGTGCGCCCCTGGAGGGTGCGGGTGATGGCCAGACCCATCCTCACATTGGGCACAGTGCCCACATCCGGGACCACAGCAGTCGCGGGTGCAGAACTGAAAGGCTGCTCTGATAAGTGACCTTCCTATTCTTTTAGGACCCTTGGTTGCAGGAAACGGCTAGCATTATTAATCTACGATGTAATTGGTTTCTGAGGAGTCTTTCCACGTGATTTTAGCAGGTGGCCGAGTGAGGAGTCAGCGAAAATCGCGCCTGTTCAGCACCAGCAGCAGTTGGTTCAGAGGACGCGGTGTGTGTTTGGGGCTCAGCTGTCTCAATGCTCTCTGTCTTAACGCTCCCAGTGGGGAATTCTTCTAAAACCACAACAGCTCAGGTTGCTCGCACCTATGGTCAAGTTGCCATAAAGCCTAAATGTTAACATAAAAGACTCCTTCTTGTAGGCTGTGTGCCCAGCAGTGGATGCCAGCAGCAAGCAAACTCAGCAGCATCTTTGGAGGTTCCTTGTCTCATGATGTCATGTCAGGGCTTTACCCGTTTCTTTTTCTGCCTTAAATTTTGCAACATATGCATTTCACATATATTAAATTTTGTAATGTAACATATCACATAATTTATAATATATGCTACACAATATATTATAGATTACACAATAATAATATATCACATGATTTATAATTTAAAGTATAATTCGTAATGTATAAATTATATATATTACAAAATTTAAGAAAGATATTTTTCTCTTTTTATCCTCCGGGTCCTTAGGTATGTATCATGGCTTTCAGCTTAGTATTTTTATGGGGATTCTGAGTGTGTCTCTGCTTCTTGTGTCTTCTCTTGGGCTCTTTTTCTTGTCCTATTTCAGCGCATTAGTTTCTGCTTGATCTTCCTATATTTCATTACTGTCCCTTAGAAATCTGTTTGTTTGTTAATGAGCTACGGAAAGGGGGTAGATCCAGATGGGAGGAGAGGTGTGGAGGAACTGGGAGGAGTAGGGGGAGGGAAAATTACTCAGAATATATTATGTGAGAAACAAATCTATTTTCAATAAAAGTGTGTGTGTGGGGGGGAGCATTTTTGAAATGCTCTGAATTCTGAGCCCTGCAGGGGCCTTCAATCCTCTGAGGTTTGTGTCTTGGAGGAGAAAAATGTCCTTCAAAAAGATAATCCATTAAAATAATTTTAAAGATTTATTTCATGACTTTTAAAATGATATAAAATAGGTTTTCTTGTATGCATATCTATATTTAAGAGGATTATGGATTTGTTTGAATTTGCTTAAGATTTTTAAGGAAAAAAATAAGGGGCTGGAGCGAAGGCTTAGTGGTTAAGAGCACTGGCTGCTTTTGCAGAGGACCCGGTTTTGATTCCCAGCACCCACATGGTGGCTCACACCCATCTGCAGTTCTAGTTCTAGGGGATCTGCTGTCCTCTTCTGACCTCCTTGGACACTGAATACATGTGATACATGTACATATGTGCAGGTGGACATTCACCCATATAAAATAAATAAATCTCCAAAGGCTGTGGCCACAAATCTCTATCTTAATTGCTCCCATTTCTAACCCCTAATGAAAACCACAATTCATATAGAAGTGTTTCCCCAATTGTTTCAAATCATATGTATGTGTGTATGTGTATATATATAAATCATATATATATATATAATCTCACCAAGGAAATACAGTAACTTTGTTTTTATTTTTAAGTGTACTTTGTAAGATTACTTTTGGCAATGAAATGAATGCATTCAGCTCATTTTTAAAATGATATGGATTTGATGTGAATATGAAATTTTATTTTTCTTGTCCATAAGTGAGAGACATTGAGATTATTCTTCACTTTTCACTTCTAGCCGTGCAACATTTCGAATGGATAACTTCATGTCACATGAGAGGCATCCCCAGGCTATTGTTTTAAATTATGACCCATTAGTGGGGCTTGAACTCAATTTAATCGATTTCAACCAACATAAAGAACAAGATTATAAACTGTGTGTTGTAAATGATAATGAAATCGATTGCTGGCTGTAAGAGCTTTTTGTTAACTGTCTCTTTCCACTGGCTGTGTGATTATCCAGGTTGTGAGGTTTAGAATTTGTCAACTTGACACAAACCTAGACACACTCAGAAAGGGAATCTCAAGCCTCCCTCAGGCAGACCTGGGAGCACAGCTGTTGGGGCGCGCCCTTGATTGCTAACTGGAGTAGGAGGAGTCAGCCCACTGTGGGTGGTGCCATCCCTTGGCAGGTATCTGAAGAAGGCAGAGGTAACAAGCCAGTAATCAGTGTTCCTCCACAATTCCTGCTTTTTCAAGCTCATATCTTGAGTTCCTGCCTTGACTTCCCTCAAGGATGGACAGTCCCCCGTAAGCTGAAATAAACCCTTCCCTGCCCAGGCTGCTTTTGGTCATGGTGATTATTAGAGCAACAGAAAGCCGACTAGAGCACAGGTGATAACGTGTTAGTATAAGGTGTAATTCTTGCTGCCCATCAAGGGACAGGTCAAAATCCTCCAGTCTGGAGTCTGTAGGGAGGAGGGAAGGTCCCCTGTGGTCCTGGGGCACCTGATGCGTTAGCCGTATTGCTGGCTGCCAAATTGATCTCACAAATGACTGTGTCTTGTTTGCAAGGTTGCTGCTGTGGCTCACCACACGCTGGGGTTGGGTTTCTGCGACAGGTTTCCGATTGCAGTTTTCATTGGCTTTTCCTGATTACTGGGGAGGCCGAGAGCAGCTCAGTTCTAGGTGTTGGGAGCGGGTATGGAGACGGCCTCCAGTTTTTACCTCAGCAGTGTTGGTCATGCAGGACAAATAACCAGTCAGAAAGCGGAAGCACGAAGAAGAAGGTGAGACCTGTCTGCTATTGTGCTATCTGCTGGGAGGGACATGAGCCCTAGGAAGGTCCTGGGATGAGCGATTTGCTCTCCCGGTCACTATGGGATGGATCGCACCCGGGGCTGAAGGCCAAGTGCAGATGCCCCCACAGCCTTGGGTTTGGGGTGAGTGTGAGGACACATCACCACGCAGGACGGGTCTTGGTAGCTTCAGAGGATGACGCTCAGTCCACGTGTTCCGCTTCCATTGTCTTCCTCTTCCTTTCCGCCTTCGATGTGTGTGGCTGTAGAGCCTTAGCAGACCTGGCCTCTGGTTGGGGACACCATGGTCTAGATGAGCCCAGAGAGGATGGGGAGCATGAACGAAGGGATGAGGGAGCTAATTGCATCCCAGATCTATGATATCCATGTCTCATAGAAATACAATTTCAGGGTTGATAGAAAAGTCCATGCATTTGCTAAGAGATTGTGGGAATATCATTGATGATTAGCCTGGTTTTTAT
Organism: Arvicola amphibius; assembly: GCF_903992535.2. Lineage (NCBI taxonomy): Eukaryota > Metazoa > Chordata > Mammalia > Rodentia > Cricetidae > Arvicola > Arvicola amphibius. The sequence continues at coordinate 108,764,330 of NC_052056.1, read as the reverse complement.
AAAAAAAAAATCGCTTGATTTTAGTTTTCAAAATACCACGTGAGGCTTTTCAAAGCAGTTTGGGCTGAACTCATCTTTTGTGAATTTAGCAATTTCTGTGTTAAGGCCATAAAACTGTACATTGGTTAAAACTCTGAAAACCTCGACAAAATCTAATTTGGTTCCTCGTGACCCAGTTTGTCACTTCATTTCTTTCTTTCTAGATGCATGACTGGGCGTAGGGGGGTTGTGGTATTCTGAATTGTGCTCATCTCTCTCTTCTCTTCATGCCTAGTGCCTAATTCACAGTAGATTCTAACAAATATCTGTTCAGGGACTAGACAAACAAGCGGCAAAGCATATGGCCCATCGCCCTCCAGAACGGAACATCTTAAAGCTGGACAAATGTGGTTATGTTGGGCCCATTTTCACGTTGATTTCTTAGGTCTCCTCATGAGGGGAACTTTCTGCTGCACAGGGCTCTTGTGCGTGTCACATCCTGACAGTTTTACAGCTCACCCAAGTGCCACATAGCTAATTCATGATGTGGAGAGGGAAGCCTCGGTGTGCTAATAGATCAGATTGTCAGTGGGATGGATAATAGATGACCCAGCTGTGTGCGCAAAGGAAATATGCATACTTCATGAGACAGTCTGAGATGCGGTCGGGAGTCTGTGCATCCGGAGCCTCGGCCTCCCTTGAGGGAAATGTGAGGACCGAGCCATGATCCTTCAGTCCTCAAAGGGGACAAGGAAGTTCCATAGGGGTGTTCGATCAAGGGCATTGCAGTGCTGGGGAAATTCTAGACCAATTAGCTCTCCTGGGCTTTACCCAAAGGAAGTCTTATTTGGATTGCTTGAGTGTATGGGCCCGCGTGAGCTGGAGTCTTGAGTCACAATCTTTCCCAGCCCTAGTGTTCAGAGCCATCAATTCATCACACTTAGGTGAGTTGTCTTCATTCTAAACACGAACCCAGAGCTGTCTTATCTTAATATGATAACACTTGAGTGCTTCCCATGGGCCCAATACTATGCCGCGTGTTTGGTGCACATTATCTCAACAACCTTTACCACAGACAAGGTGTGATTGAACCCAGTTTTTGCTGTGAGGCACAGCAACATTGTGGTTTTCTTCAGCTTTTAAAATTTGGCTTCTTTTTCCTTTCTGTAACAGTTTATGTCAAAGGACGTGGAAGTGCCCGGTGTGGGTGAGCCGCAAAGACCTCTCTCTCTCTCTCTCTCTCTCTCTCTCTCTCTCTCTCTTCTTCTTCTTCTTCTTCTTCTTCTTCTTCTTCTTCTTCTTCTTCTTCTTCTTCTTCTTTTTCTTCTCTCTCTCTCTCAGGTTGTGAGGAGGAGAGGACATCTTTACAGAGTCACACAAGGCAGACCAAGGCAGACACAAGCAGCTGTGGAAGCTCATTGTCCATTCTGAAGGTCAGGGACAATGTCCTTGGGGAGGTGGGGAGACAGCTGTCCTGGTGTAGATGAATCAAGATGTGACATTACGCTTGGAGGAAGGCAGAGCACGAGCAAAGGCGGAGGGACGTGAGGTGACAAGAACTTTGACATTTGATCCAAGTGGGACATGGCAAAAGTTTGTAGAGTGAAGGGTGGGTCTGACCTGCGCTGAATGTGTAGCCATGGCTGTCGAAGAATTTCATGTCCAGGGAAGATGCAGGAGAAATGTAGGCTGGTAGGACAGGATGCATTGGGCACATAGGGGGGAGAGGGAATGAAAATGAAGGGCACCAATAATAGTCGTTGTGATAAACCAAGAGAAGAAAGGGGACGTAATGGAGTCACCGGAAGTGCTACGGGGCTTGACAAGAGAGTGGATATGAGCAACATTGGGAAATTAAAGTAAGCAGGATGTTATTGTAACAAGAGAAGATGGAAGTATCCCTATGCTTGCTGGCGAGTGAAGGAGTAAGCTACATCACATGTTCGGGAGCCGGGCCATGTGGAACCCCAACTGAGGTGGAGAGAGTACTCGGTTCTACGTTGGAGGGTGGTGGGGCCCGGTACAGAGACAAAGGGTGAGGGGCAAGGAAGTGGATGGAGGGCAGCGGAGAGAGCTGATGTGATGCCAGGCAGTCGGCCTCCAGCTGCCATTCCTCTCAGGAGAGGGAAAATAGAAGTCGTAATGGCTGCAACTCAACTTTTCTAATGGTCTTGCTAATGGCTTGGTGGATCTGAGGGCATTGCACTGGGAATCCAACCCCCCCTTCCATCCGTAAGCTAACTGATTTAATTACCTGCTTTAAGAAATATTTATTTTTCTTTACTGGGCAAGGATGTTTTACCTGCATGCATGTATGTGCACCGTGGACATGCAGTACCCAAGGAGGCCAGATGAGGGTTGGAGCCCTTAGGGGCTGCCATGTTGGTGCTCTGCAGGAGCAGCAAGTGCTCTTAACTCCCAGGCCACCCCTCTGTCCCGATTTCTTTGCCTCTTATGAAACAGTTGCTCGATATAAATGAAGTTTATAACAGATGTTTATCAGCCTCACATACACATTAGCACTGCCATCGTCACGATTTTGTTCTTATCTCAGGGGGATGAAAATCTGTAATCAAAATTAAATAAATTTTAAAAGTTTTTCCTTTACTAGAGTGTGGAGAAAGGGGTGCATTCTGAGAAAGAATACGTTTTTTTAAATTGAGGGGTTTTTTTTGTACAAAATAAGCATATTGGTTATTTTTTAAAGTTTCTTTTAAAAAAAACAGTACTGAACTAATTTAGCATTTTGGTTGGTAGAGAATTTATTTGCAAGACTCTTAATTTTTATTAAATGCAAAATTCAAGCCCCATTCACTTCCAAAGCCATTAGGTTTTGCCCATTTAATTTGGCTCAACAGGTAAGAGCACTGGCTGCTCTTGCAGAAGACCTGGGTTTAGTTCCCAGCACTCACAGGGCCCCTCGCAACCACTTGTAACTTCGCTTCGAGAGGATCTGGTGCCCTCTTCTGGCCTTTGAAGGCACTGCACATATGTGGTACATATACACACATACGTATATCACAATGGTGATCCAATGGTGATACACATAAAGTAAAAATTAACAAACCTAAAAAAGTACCGATGAACGAAGCCCCCTCCTCTCAGCAACACACATTTACAGTTGTACACCTTTGGTGTGCCTTTCCAGATTGTTCCATGCCCCTCCTCACCCCCCAGAGGTGCTTTAGGGTGATGAAAAAAAGGAAAAGTTCCGCAACATTGCTGCTTGAAGTAGAACCTCTCCAAGGAAAGAGTCGCGTGCTTTCCCTGTTGCATTCCTGGTGCTGCTTGTGGTATTTCTTTAATCCTTACTCCATTCGGCAGTCACCAGTGTGTGTGAGAAACAGAGAGAGTTAAGTGAGAAAGGCCAAATATCACAGCTGCCCGCTGATGAAAACTCTTCTCTGGCTTAAAAATCTCTGTACAGCAGAACAGCAGAAGGCTTAGTCTTGTTCTGCAGAACAGTTCAGACAAGAGTGACTCAGGCGGAGCCCTGTGCCTCGTTTTGCAGACACAGCTCTAATGGCTGAGAAGAGCTAAATAAAGGAAGGAGTGAGTTCAAGGGTGTGAACTTAGGTCCTGGCTTAAGCAAAGGAAAAGAAAGCTAAACATCATTTGCAGGGACAGAATGGGGAGGAGCAACATTCATATATTTGTTTCTTCCTTAAAATATAGAAAATACAGCCGGGTGGTGGTGGCGCACGCCTTTAATCCTAGCATGTGGGAGGCAGAGGCAGGCAGATCTCTGTGACTTCGAGGTCATATGTATGGTGTATAGAGCAAGTACCAGAAAAGCCAGGCCTACACTGAGAAACCCCATCTCAAGAAAACAAAAACAAAAAAATAGAAATTACATAGCTGGCCCTTTTTATTTCCATTTTTACTCTTGTAAATTTTATACATGGGAACTAGATTTATGTCATTCCACCTGCCCCTCTCCCTTTCCAATTTCTCCTGCATAGCCCACTGCATCTCAAATTAATGACCTCTTCTTCGTTACTGCTTTCTATATGTTGCATATAAATTCTATATAACGCACATATAAAATCCTTTTGAGTGCATTTAGTGTTTTGTCTATAACCCAGACCCAGGAAGACAAGCGCCACATGTTCTGTCTGACTTGTGCCCCCTAATTACAAAGCTTTAGCTTTGAGTATGTAACCCAAAGTAACTGTGGAAGCCAGGTAAGCAGAAAGGGCTGATGGGAGGAGGGGCTAGAAGGCACTCTGGGGGTGGGTAGTAGGATACAAATCCTATGAAGGGGCAGAGACTTTAACTGGCCATACTTTAATGGAGGGGGGAGTTATGCCAAGGAAGAGAAGGAAGATGCTATAAAAAACACTAAGTGGGTGGGAGGTGGGGTAGGGGGAGGGGAGGTAAAAAGGCCATAGGGAAACATATTCCTTTATGTTTACCCCAAATGTGCGTGCGTGGGCGTGCATGCGTGTGTGTGTGTGTGTGTGTGTGTGTTGAAATGTGTGTGTTGAAAGGGAGTCAGAGTCTAACAAGAACTCCAGGCCCAGGCATGGGGAGCCGGCTACCAGCTGTGGGTCGGGGGTGTCTAGGAGACTCCCATGAACCACATAGGCTATTGCCCCTTCCCTTAGCCGCCTCCCAGGGCTTGTGTGCATGCTTTACAACATTCTAACCTGCTTGGCAAGCTCACCTTCCTCATCCCAGGACTTGGTGAAGATTGTGATCTCTCTCATTTGTTGGAAATGACTGATTTGGTGGTTCACGGCACGCTTTTGAATACAGACTCAAATGTATTGTGGACAGATCCTTCCCCCAGCCTGTAACTCCTCAAAATAGAATCCTTTCCTTGTAGGACCACAGCCTGCTTCTGGGCCCTAGTGGCCCCAACAGGTTCCACCTATGCCTCCAGGACCTTGTTGCTCTCCCTGCTGTGACTGACATGTGGAACCTGTCTGATCTGCTTATGTCTTTGCCAGGAATGCTGCCAAAGCTCCACAGGCTCTGCCAAGGTCACTGGAGGACAGCCAGTGTGCCTCCAGGCTGTGGCTCTACCCCCCTCCGAGTGGCTGTCTTTCCTTTGGGCCACAGAGATCAGCCTCCTGGTTAGGGTGACAAGTCCCTTCTTCCTCTGCTTACCAAAGGCATCTATAGACCAGGGGTTTTGGCATTGCTTGCTCCAGTGAAGATTTTAGGATCTCTTCCAGACTACAAGTGGTTTTAGGGAGGAACTGAAGGGTGAAAGAGACCCCAGTGCAGGGAGACTTGTTTAAGGCGAGCGATGTGATCCCTCACAGTCGAGGACTTCAGCCAGATGCTTTGTGGATAATGTGCTTTGAGAGGAGCAGTTCACAAGGTCCGGGTGCCATCAAGCTCCATGTATGCTTCTGCATTCAACTGGAACATAATTAGAAATTTCCCGGTTATGTTGCAAAACTCATTTCTGTAAAATAAGGGTTATCATTGGAAATTAAATGCTTTTCCTTCTCTTACTAAACACTGCTACCACCTCTTTTAATTTCATTTTAAAGAAAAAAAATAATGAAACCAAGAACTATATATGATTTCTTTCAGTTTGTTTGGTGGTAGTGGTTAGCTGCAAAGAGTCCTTTTTCCTTCTTGTCTTTGGAGACCGAGGGTTGAACTTGTGATCCTCTTGCCTCGGCCCGCTGGCTGTTGGGATGGTTGGAGGTGTAAGCCACTGTAGTTTTTAGGGTGTAGATGCCGTCGAGGCCAAGAGTTACAAGTTAAACCGATACATCACTCTGAATTTATTCCCCTGTGACTGTCCTTGGGTCAGCCCTGGCCAGTCTGATTCTGTTTTCTCGACAATGGGAACGGAAGAGAATTCCAGAAGGCTGACAGTTTAGTGTTTTAGGAAACACTCAGCTTCCCGAGATGACCCCATGGCCGCCCACCTGAACGGCCGAGGGGTCCCTCACACAATGATGGCCTCCATTTCCTTTGCTTCAAACTTAGAACTTGGATTTTGATTCCGTTTTAAAGACAACACCCCATCTTGTTCTGGGGCGACTTCATGCTAGGACTTAACTCTTGAGAGCTCCATTTCCTGGCTACCGTTTTGAGTAGTTCGCTTGTTTTTCTCTCCGTTCGGTCCCTTCTCTGAAACACCTGCCCCACTAGAGTTACCTGCGCAGTTCCAGCACCTGCTGAGTCCCAGGCCCTGAGGCAGTGGGTCAGTTGTATATAAAGATGAGCTTGCACGTTTACATCCGTGTATAGAATTGACTGATGGTAGACCGTGCCCCATGTTGTCTTATTCGTGAAATTGTAAAGATTTCAATCATTTTATATTTATTTTTTAAAGAAATATTTATTTTATTTCATACCCAGGGGTGTTTTGCCTGCAGTGTATGTATGTACACCATCTAAGTGCCTGGTGCCTGTGGAGGTCAGAGGAGGGCATCTGATCCCCTGGAACTGGAGTTATGGGTGGTTGTGAGTTGCCGTGTGGGTACTGGGAATAAAACCCTGGTCCTCTGTAAGAGCAGCAAATGATTTTAACTGCTGAGTGATCTCTCCGGCCCCCAACTCATTTGTATTTTAAAAGCTCATTCTGAGAGATGGACGGGCCACTCAAAGAGGTACCTGGAATAGGTTGTGTTTTAGGGCAAAGGGGATCTGGAAGGTCTAGTTTAAGTCACAGACCTCACAAGGTCTTAGCCTGGTGGGGTTAAGTCTTAAGTGCAGAGATCGTCTCTGGATGGAGCCAGAGGAATGGAGCAGGAGAAGGCAAAGAAATCTGGAGACGAAAGGGAAGCCTAGACCCATGGACGGATGACAGGTGGTATGACGGCCTCCAGACACACAGAGCAGTCCCACTGCCGACAGCCAGCAAGGAAGCAGGACCTCAGCTCCACAAGTGCAGTTAAGAGAGTTTGGCCAGTCCCTGAACCAAGAAACTCAGAAACAGATTCTGTCCCAGAATTCCTAAGAATTCTACAGAGTGCACAGTCAGGTGAAAGAGTGAGCTAATAGAGGGTAGTGTTTGTGTGTGTGTGTGTGTGTGTGTTGCTAAGTTTGGGTGGGTTGTTAAATAGTCACAGAACATTAACATACTTAATTTTTGCATTCAGACATACTTAAAATTACTTTAGGTCTTAAACCAATCTCAAGAAATCTTATATTGATCTTAGTAGAGAATCCTGACTCTCAACATTGTTTTAGTGATAATTTTTAATATTTAAATTTGGAGCTTTTTTTTTTTTTGCTTAAAGCATTCTTTTTGTCAAGAATCATCGCTCCCTGAAAGGAAATGGACATAGGGTGTCAAAGAAAATTGGAGGCTCTTTGTCTTTTGTAGGGATGTGTTTAGATTCAAGTTGTGTGGCCAGAAGGCACTTTCTCAGACTCGCCAAATGTATGATGGACTCAGAAAAGGAAGCAGTTTTCTAAACATCAAAGAGCTTTTGCGTATCGTCAGTATGTAAAAGGCGAAGTGTAGGTTTTGTGGCAACCGGGAACTGTGGCAGTGAAGAAGTCCTTCGTGTCCACAGTTTGACAGTTGTGTCCCCAGGGAATATTTCACTCCTCACCCCTTCCTGTTTAACACCTCCCAAAGGTCATGTTTTTCTATTGCTGAAAACATTTTCTTTAAAGACATTTATTAAGGCATGTCTTAGGAGAGGCTATGTTTTTCTCTTCCTCTAGGTCATCCATCTTTGGGGCCGGTTCTCTCCACAGTGTGTATTCCCGCCCCGTGTTCCTTTCTTACCCAGAGATCACCGTGCCCTTTGTGTTTCTCACCCGCTGATCCACCTTACAGTTCTTCCTGTGTGGGAGCCATAGTGGCATCTCTCTGGTTTTGAACAAAGCGTGTATTTTTTTTTGTGGAAGTGGATGTACCATGATTTATATAGCTTTCTGTGGATGACTTCCTGGGTTGCTTCTGATATTATCTTTGCTTTTGATACTATGATATTTCATTAAGTGTGCATATATACCTTTAGACTAAAGTCTTATAAGTGAGATTGTTGGGTTGGGGAAATATATGCCTAATTTTCATAGCCACTGAGAGATTATGATTTTCATTTTCCCTTCTCCTAGGAATGCTGATATACCTTCTCCATGGCTAACATAACCATGGGAGTTGAGGGGCTCTGTTCATCACTCCAGGGCCACAGGCATGTGCCTGGATCTTACTGGGTAATAAGAGACATAGCTAGGCTTACATCCTTACCATCCTCACCAACACACACAGTCCGACTTACAGAGCCCCTCCAAGGGGTTATGAGGGGAACTAAATGCTAAGTTAATAACTTTAAAAGGCAGCTTCTAGGAGTGAACTCAGCAATGACAGTCGTACAACAAGGCAATGCGCGCAATTCCCCCTAAACACTGCTGAAACAATCAGCTTGATGTGTGTGTAATTGGATGCAATTAGAAGATACAGAAAAGGGAGAGCATTGAGTAGATGCGTGAATCCACCTAGGTGAATGACAAATCACGCATGCTAAAAGAGACCCTTTCAAGGGGCTGAGGATTGTATGGCTTTATTCAGATATTCTTGCAAAAGCAAAACCATGGCAACCTAAAATAGATGCATCGTTTCCAGGGAGTACAGGTTTAGGGAGGGCTGCCTCCTAAAGAGCAGGAAAAAAATTTGGCACATGATGGAACCGTTTTATGACTAGAGTTTGCTGTGGTTTCATGACTGTATTTGTCAAAACTTGCAGAATTGTACAGGACATATCTTTTATTGTATATGAATTACACCTAACACAAATGAAGGAGGGGAAGGAAGAGAGAAGCAAGGTTATCTCTTACTTCCTTCATACGCTGGGAGATGTGTCTCTTAGTCTGGCATTTTCGTTTGAGCAAGGACAGCATGACCCAAGTGGCGCTTGTCAGTGGGCCTCCTGCCCAGTGACCACCGTGTCACTTGCATTTCTCCCACTGCCATTAGTGGCCCTGATGCCTCAGGGAACTGGCACTGTGAGGCTCTGTCTGGCCTGCCTTATGGATCGTGCAGATGCCAATATGGCGAGTCCAGGGCTTAGCCTGGCCAACTAATGTGTCACCTCAAGGCTCCAGTGTAAACAAATCTGTATTCTCCCGGGAGAGAGAGGATGCCAGAGGGCTGCTTTCCAGCGTCGAGGCCTTGCTAGCATTCCCTAAAGGTTCTGTCTTGTTCACATGTGGGGCCATAGGCAATGAGTCAACCTCGGCTGTACAGATGGTATATATACTCACTGGTGTCTTAAGTCAAATACTTACAACCTATGTATGGGAGGAGCAGAGGGTCCACCGATAAGGGCAGGCCAGAGTCATGAACAGTGAGGATAGTTGAAGAAAAGTTGGTTCCTGAAATATGGGCAATGGAACAGATGTAAAATCAGAGGAAGTCAAGAGGAAATGTCAGTGTCCTCTAAGTTAGAGATGGGAACCTAAGCAAGTTCCATTTCAGACCTATGGAGACATTTCTCACCAAAACAGCTAAATAAAGTTGTTTTTTCATATGTATGAAACACACACACACGCACGCACACATGCTCTCCCTATACACACACACACACACACACACACACACGCTCCCCCCTATACACACACACACACACACACACACTCACACACACACACACTTTCCTTCCCCCACACACCTGGGAGTGCTGCTGTAGGCCCATAATCCCAAGGGCATAAGAACTGGAATTAGGAGGATTTAGACTTCAAGGCTATCCTTGGCTACACAGCAAGTGTGGGTGACAGGGGTCCCTGTCTCCCCCCAACCCTCCCAAGATAAACAAAACCAGAAACCACTAAAAAGGGAAAACAAGGACAGACCAACTGTTGTGAGGATGCATGCTTGTGAGGGTGCAGCCTGGTGTGACTGTTGTAGAAATGGTGTGTGGCTCCCCAGATAACTGAGCAGAGCATTAAAGTCACCCTCTTACCCAGCAGTTCTACTCCGGGTCTGTATCCAAACAGTTTAAGTGCAAGGACTCAAAGCCTTCACTGTGCAGCCGTGGCCATAACCACATTATTCGTGGTAGATATGGGTTCAGAACAACCCAAGTGTCCATTGCACATAAAATGTGTTCTGCCCACAAGTCAAGTGCTTTTGGCCGTTAAAAAAGAGAAATTGGGTCAGACAGTGGTGGGTTATGCCTTTAATCTCAGCGCTCGGGAGGCAGAGGCAAGCTGATCTCTGTGGGTTCAAGGCCAGCCTGGTCTACAGAGTGAGTTCCAGGACAATCAGGGCTGCACACAAAAAAAAAAACTGCCATAAAAAAGTAAGGAGAGAGAAAGGGAGGGAGGGAGGGAGGGAGGGAGGGAGGGGGAGAGGGAGAGGGAGAGGGAGAGGGAGAGAGAGAGAGAGAGAGAGAGAGAGAGAGAGAGAGAGAGAGAGAGAGAGAGAGAGCGCTTGGGACATGTGTTGTCATGGGTAAACCGTGAAGGGGTTATAAAGAATGAAATAAGCCAGTCGCGGAGAGGATGCAGAATGAGAATGGCGGTAGTCAGTCAGAGCAGGAGAGGGCAGGGCACGTCCCTGCCAAGCACAAGTCCATCTCCTTTAAATTCTCCCTCGTGCTCGTTCTAAGAGCACCAACAGGATTCAGTTAGACTCGTTTCCAGTCTGTAACCCTAATGGCTTCTAGCCCGATTGCCACTAGAATTCCCACTTCTTTCTGAAACCTTGTGAGCTCTGCCTCCACTATCTGCAGTTCTCATGGCTTCCTGGTCCCCAGACTGCCATCAGAGTGGCGCATTACACCGCACTTACGATATCGAAGGGCTTTTCTAGCTTGGCATTTTGAATTCTTCTACATTGAATTCCAAACCACCTAAGGACACATGGCCAGCTCTATGATGGCAATAATAATCTACTTCTTTTTGTTAGTGTTTATTTTATATGTATGTTCCTGAGTCTCTATATGTGCTCGGGGTGCATGCAGAGCCATCAGAGTTAAGAAGAGGGGATCAGACCCCCTGAAATGGAAGTTCCTAGTGGTTGGGAGCCACGATGTGGATGCTGGGCACCAAAACAGGGTCTTTCACAAGAACACTACGAGCCTTGAACCATCTTTCTGACCCCAGTCTGACTTCTCAGTACCAGTTTTTTTTTTTGTGTACTGCTTAACTTTCTCCTTGATTTGACAACATGCCTGATAAAAAGACGCTAAGATGGGAAGCGGGGAGGGTCATGGTGGCTTACAGGTCGAGGGCACACGCAGTTCGTCATGGTGGAACAGGCTTGGTGGCAGGAATGAGAGGGAGGCAGTTAGTCACTGGCAATCGGGAAGCAGGAAGTAGACAGGAAGTGGGGCTGGAATATAAAACCTCGAGGTCTAGCCCTGGTGACCCACAGCCTCCACCTTGCCTCTACCTTCTAAAATTCCCACATCCTCGGCTTGCCAAGCACCGTTGCATCTGGGAGTGGAGAATTCAAACAGGTGAGCCCATCCGGGCATTCCATATTCAGAGCACGGTGCTCAGGTTTTTAGATCATACTTGTATTAAATACAACACGGCACTCTAGTGGGGTGATGTCCTCACCGTGCGTGAAGTAGGTTCATATTATAAAGTGGATCAGGAGCGTTCACTCTACATTGGATTTGTAAACGGAGTGCAAATAGCTTCGTATCACTTAAGTTATGTTTTGTTCTCAGGCCGGTCATAAAAACTCTATTTTTAGATTTTTTTTTGTATTCAAGATTTTGGATAAAGGGTTGATGGACTTTGGGAGTGATGGTGTAGTCTGAAGTATTGAAACAAACTTAGATTAGCAAGTGTACAGTTTTGGGTTATTTTGGGGTGGCTAAGAATGTGCTACATTCAGCAAAGATTCCAAAAAGATGACGCGTGTCTGCCCCTTACAGCTGATATTGATACCAGCAGCCTAAGGGGATTGCGTTTTAGTGTTTAGGAGCATATGTGGGCATTCCCAAATATTAGGTCATAGTGCGAGGGTCTTGATTTTTGTAATTTTATTTTTTATTTTTATTTCATGTGTATGAGTGTTTGCCTGCATATTCATACGTGTACATGTGCGCCATGCTCTTGGAGGCCAGAAGAGGACATCAGACCCTCTGCAAGAGGAGTTATAGATGGTTGTGAAGCTGCCATTTAGGTGCTGGGAACTGAACCTGGTCCTTTGGGAGAGCAGCCAGTGCTTTTAACAGCTGAACCATCTCTCCATCCCCCATGTTTTGAATTTTAGAAAGGAAAAAAGGAATCATTCCACTCCTAAAGCATTTTGCATTTGGCTATAGATACAAGCTGCTTGCAGTTGTATTTCTCCCCAAATCCGCTAGGGTCTTGGGTTTGAGCTGATGACCAAATACAGTCAGTACTCTCTATAAAACAAGCATGTTGTGGTTCTTAATAATAAATGAACATCATGGTTTGACTGTTATAGACTCATGCACTGAGAATTGGGGCACTGCTCATGGTCTTCTGGGAAATGATTATGTCCTGAGAGCTGTGTTCTAGGCAATGGGTAAACCCTTGATGGGCTTCCAATATGATGGTGCAGTTGGGACTCGGTGAAAAACTGGGGGCAGGGACTTGGTGGGTAACAGGGAGGATGTTTGTGGAAGACTATATCCTGCCCTGCCCTGCCCTGTATTTTCTCTCCCTGCTTCCTGCCTGTCACAAGGTGAGCAGCCTCTGCCACAACCATGAAACTTTTCCTCACTATTAGAGTGGAGAGAACCAAGGACTGTGGACAGAAATAACTCTGAAACCTTCGACCCATATAAATCTTGCTTTCCTCAAGTTGCCCATGTTGGGCCTATCTGGCATAGTGCAGAAAGTAACGGGCACTGTGTGTACTGAGTCTCATGTGTGAATAACCAGTACTGCATGTTGTATGGGTCATACTAACACTGCTTGTCCAAAAGTTTCCTCATCTTTTAAAACACTTCCAGGCACAGAGGACATTATATTCTTGCATTTAAAAAAGTGGATTTTAAGTTCACCTCTGGCTTTAATTCAGAGCCCCTGGTCAAGTTACTTCAACTCTGTGATGGGTAATTTTCTGTGTGAGTTTTTCTTGGCCACTGTGTCTAGTTTTTGGCCAGCGATGATTCTAGGTGCGTTTTTATTTGTTTGTTTGTTTGATTGTTTTTGTGAGCATGACTGGATAGGGCTAACATTTACATTGGTGGACTTTGAATAAAGAAGAGTGTCTTCCTAAGGTGAGTGAATTTCATACAGTTAGCTGAAGGTTCGAAGACGAGGCCCTTCCTGCCAAGGAAGAAGGATTTTGGCCAACAGGCAGGTAGCCTTTAGAGAATTCTAACATCATCCTTCCTTGGTTAAGCCTGCTGGTTTGCTATGCAGACTTTGGGATTTTAGCCTATATATCACATAAGCTAATTCCTTAAGATAAAGCCACCCCTTTCCCCTTCCTCCCCTCTCTCCTCCCTCCCTCCTCCTTCTCCCACTCTTACTTCACATTATATTGGTTCTGTTTCTCTAGTAAATCCTGACAAATATGCCGTCTGGGCTTCAGTTTGATTTAATTTGTAGAAGACTATTGGAAAAGACAACTTCCAAGGTTTCCTCTAGCAGTCTGAGAAGTTGTTTGGGTCTAAATGCTTTGTTCTTGGAAGGTAACAAGGATGTTCCAGGCATAGAAATTTGAGAGAATGAGGTGGGAAGGGGAACAAGCCCTGGGGAAGGTGTGGAGACCGTGCTCTCTAGTGGAGTTGTAAGAATCTGGTGGTGTCTGTGTGGTGTTGTCCAGCTGCCATCTAATTAGGCTTGGTCACGGGGTGATGGGGACCCCATAGATGCTAATGAAAGTTGTATGTAAGAATTACCTTGCTGCTCAGAACAGGGCCCCAGTTCTTACTCCAGGTGGGAGGATCAGCTTCCTGGAATCACCCCTAAATGGAAACTCAGCAGCAGGCATCTCCACTCCAGTGAAGCTCCATTCCCAGCGTCCTGGAGTCCTGCCCATGCTTGCCTCTTTATTAGCCACAGATTGCTGGTACAAAGTGATGCTTTAATGTTCACTGTGGCCTCTGAGGGTTTTTGGTCACTCAGTGGAGCATACAGCAGCCTCATAAAACCAGGACCCAAGTTTGCTTGATATGAACTCATGTATCTGGGTTCCAGAGCTGTGCCACTCAATGGGAGCCACTGGCCCCATGAAGAGCAAATTCAACCTAAAATTAATTCACATTGAGTATGATAGAAACCCGAATTCTTACTTTTGTTAAGTGCTCAGTAGCCATGTGTACCTCATAGTTTCTGTTCTGGGAAGCACATAACTGGGATATGATGCTTGAGTTTAGTGCTTGCTTGCAATTTCACAGACTCATAAAGTTCTGTTGCAATGGAAATTATTGCCCTGGTTATTTAGATACAGATTATTGGTCCTTGTAATAAGGTTGAATGACTAGCCCCACGTTGCAGCATATACAGAACAGAACTGGGGTTCACAACCAGGTCCAGTAGGCTTTTTGAGCCCTGGGCAATCCTTAGTGTTTGGTTGGTGCAGGAGGTCCTTCTGTGTGTGTGTTGCTTTCATTGGATAATGAATAAAGAAACTGCCTTGGCCTAGTTGATAGGGCAGAACTTAAGTAGGCGGAGAAGACAGAACTGAATGCTGGGAAGAAGGGCAGTGGGAGGATGCCATGGATCTCCTGCCTGAGACAGACGCTGGTTAGAATCTTGCCAGTAAGCCACAGTCATGTGGCGATACACAGGTTAGTAGAAATGGGTTAACTTAAGATGTAAGAGTTAACCAATACGAAGTTAGAGCTAATGGCCAAGCAGTGTTTTAATGAACACAGTTTCTGTGTGGTTATTTCGGGTGTAAGCTAGCCGGGCAGCAGGGACAAACAAGGGGCCCTGCTCCCTCCGACATTTGGTCTCATCAGTGGATATGTGTGGTTCACTAAGAACATGCAGGGACTCTCTCTTCTCTGTGGTACAAGGAGGAAACTGGGTAAACATGATAAGAGGAGAGAGACTCAGAGAGTATGGAAAGCAATTGGTGAGCAGAGAGGACCAGGGCCACTTGCAAGCGTTCCTGTGGTTTGCAGTGGGAAGCATTGGTCCTTGACTGGGCTGACTGAGAGAAAGAGAAGAGGAGAGAGATTCCCGAGTTCTTAGAGGCTGATGGGAAAGAGGATGGGAAAGAGATGGAGGGATGGGTAAGAGGAGGGGAAAGAGATGGAGAAATAATAAGACACAACGTCAAGACTTTTGGGGCCTTGCTGGCAGAATAAGGTTAAAACCTGTGATGAACCAATCTCAGGGCAGCCTGAGGCTCTTGTCCGCCTGAAGAGGGCACCATCTTCTTGTCACTGATGACCTTTGCTTGGATATTTGTACGAAATGTTCCTAATTCTAAATATATTTGATGTAGCCTGATATATTTCGCCCATAAAAAGCAAGTGTCAGGGCTGCAGAGATGGCTTATAGGTTAAGGGCACTGGCTGTTCTCCCAGAGGACTGAGGTCATAGCAACTCACACCTGTCTCTCACTCCAGTTCTAGAGGACCCGATGCCCTCTTCTGGCCTCCACAAGCACCTGCTTGCATATGGTACACACATACACCTACAGGCAAGCACTCATAAGTATAAAATAAAATAAATGTAAAAGAAAACAGACATTCCCTCATGGAGTAATATGAGTGTATTTAATGATACAAAATACTGTATCTAAAAAAAAATCACTAAAGTGATGAATTCCATGATACTTATACTTTACTAACAAACCAACCAACTGCAGATCATATAGCGCTGGGTCCCTTTGGTCCGTGAGCTGTGTGTTTGTGACTCTGGGTAGGATGAGTGATCCTGTTGCACTCTCTGCCTTGCTGTGTGATAGAACCTTACAGGCCACAACCCAGAGCGGTGAAGGCAGAGTGTGCAGTGGAGGAGCCCGGATGCCAGATCACAGTAGAAGGAGCAGGGGATTTCCGGGTGTAGCCGACAGTGAGAGAGTAGACAGTAGAGATGGGAAGGGAACCTTTCGGGAACCTCTGCTCCTGGGCTATGGAGGACACAGGTCGGACCTGAGAATAATGCTGTGATGGTGTGGGTGTGGCAGACTCTCATGGTGCCCAGAACTACAGCTTCAACTTCTCTGGGTGCAAAGTGGGGAGCAAGCTTCTCCTACCTCCATTGTTCTGTCTTCATGTTCCTGCTCCCAGGGATTCACGTTGTACAAGTGTGTCATTAAAGCGAGTATTGCCATCAATAGTGCTTTAGGAATCAGTCTATCACTCAGTGTCTACCCCAACTCTACCACCAAGGAAATGAACAACTCTTACTGGAGGAAGGAGAACGTCAGAGATACGGGTCTGTAAGCAAAGCTGTCTATCAGGGGAAAGAATAGACTATAAATGTGTAAATCTATAAATATATATGAACATAAACATATAAGTATATAAAGGTTTTAGACAAATATGACCAAAGTATTTACCAAGTATGGACAGGTGGTACCCAGACAACCACATCCCCCTCCAGGCGCTCTAGCCTGAACTAACAAAGGAAATCCATATACCCAGACCTCATCAGAAGAACATGAGCACTATGAAAGATCAAGCCAGTAGTTTCTCTCCCAAACTTACCAGATCTATAGAAATGCTCATCGATGAGAACTACCTGGATGAACTCCGGGACAGAGAAGTTTAAAAAGCAATCATAAACCTCATCAGAGAATCCAAGGAGTTCAGAGAAGACACAAAGAAACAGCTCAGTGAAATCAAGGAGAAAGAGCGCAGGGGAGTTAACTCCTGAGTGAAGCCCACAGAACAGGAACAGTTCTTCCACATCATGTTTTGACCCTTCAATGTTAAGAGTCCCTGAATTACCAAATATTCAGAGAAGCGCCTCTGAGAAGGCAAAACCCCGGGCTTTCCTCGGAGGGAACGGTTTTCATTAAAGCAGAACATATTTATGTGTACTGAAAATTAGACACGGTTCTGAATAATTCAAGGCGGAAGTGAAGTTCCGTTCCCCGCTGAACGTAGCGTATTTTAAAGCGAGGTGAGCTCATGTCTAAAATATTAGCTTAATTGGAGAGCAAGCCTCTGTGCAGCCCTGGCTGCTGCTCTCTCGGCGCTCCTGGCAGTTGCAGGCAGTGGTTTGTAACACAGCGTTGTGCTGCTTTGTTTCATGGGGTTTGGACCAGTCTCTAATGAACAGATGCTAATGGATTTTTACCAACCCTTTCACAGGCTAAGGTGTGCGGAGGGAGACTTTGATGAACTCTTGGCAATTTACCATGCTCTGTTGGGCCGGGCGGCGGTGGCGCACGCCTTTAATCCCAGCACTTGGGAGGCAGAGGCAGGCGGATCTCTGAGTTTGAGACCAGCCTGGTCTACAAGAGCTAGTTCCAGGACAGGCTCCAAAGCCACAGAGAAACCCTGTCTCGAAAAACAAAACAAAACAAAACAAAACAAAAAAAAACCATGCTCTGTTGGGCATGCTGGAAAATGCTGGGAGTATGCTGGGAGATCAGATTCTACATGGGGTTGGCTTTTGGGGTGGAGGTCTGGGGAGACTAGGCAGCTTCAGGAAACTCAGGCTTACTGTCTTGGAACTGTGGGAATGAAATTGACTCAACCAATGAGAGACTCTGTCACAGTGAAGCTAATGTGGTGGTGTCTTTGTAGAGAGGGTTTTTGTTTGTTTGTTTGTTTTGTTGTTGTTGTTTGTTTTTCAAGACAGGATTTCTCTGGGTAGCCCTGGCTGTCCTGGAAATCACTCTGTAGATCAGGCTGACCTCGAACTCACAGAGATCCACCTGCCTCTGCCTTCCAAGTGCTGGGATTAAAAGCATGCACCACAACTGCCCAGCATAGAGAGGGTTTTAAAAAGGAATCCATATGTACTCTTGGTACCAAATTGTAAAAAGAGGCTGGAGGGATGGCAAGGTGGCTAAGAGCACTGACTGCTCTTCCAGGAGACCCAGGTTCTACTCATAGCTCCTGCACTGCATGGCTCACAACCTCCTGTAACTGCAGCGCCAGGGAATCTGCCACCCTCTCTGGTCTCTGCCGGCACTGGATAAGCATGGCGCAATACATGCAGGCAATCCACTTATACAAACAAAACCTCATCAGCTTCCTGAACCAAGAAAAGGATCCCTTGGTGTATTGCCATGTTTCTGGGACCAGATACACAGCAAGGCAAACTGAAGAGAGAGGTTTATTCTGGCACATTTGGTCATGTGTCTCCTCTTGGTGCTGCCAGCCATTCGGTCACCATGAGCTGTTTGTGGGCAGAAAGGAGCTGACCCATCTTTTGCCTGTGAGGCATTAGCACCCATGTGGGGAGCATCATGGAGCCATTTTCCCCTCTGCCACTGTCACATACAAGGTCGGAGGGATTTAGGGAGAAGAGAAGTCAGTCACTGGCAAGTGCTGGGAAATTCACAGACACTTCCTTGAGCCAGAGAGAGGTTGGGAAGGCGCGTCCTATGGCTGAGTTGAACCATGGTTAGAGAAGAAAGGATTTCCCTGTAGATCATGCGTTTTGGGTTTGATCTGTCAGTGCAGAGCCGTGTGATGAGATCACCCTAGCAGGTTTAGGTGAGTCTGGCTGATGGGAGGGAGAAACGTGGTTTGAAATAGGAGGGCCAGGGCAAGCTTTAGTGGGTGGACTTGGTAAAAGTTTGTGTTATTTTGTCTGTTTTTCTTACTCCTGGCTGCTGTGCTGCCACCTCAGGCAGCAAGTTGTATGCTGCTCTTGGTGACACAGAAGAGAAAGCTAGAGACGGCACAGGGTCACATGTGGGTGAGATTTGCCTTCACCTTCCAGCCCAAGCGGAGTAAACGTTTCGCCCACTGAGCATGCGTTTCTCCACTTTGTCAGAGCAAGGTAATGAGCCAGGAATGAAACCTGCACCTCTTTATTTTCTAGAGCTTATTGCTGGCTCTGGACCTTTCTATGCTCTGGGCTGGCAGGAGATTTGATCTCTCTTTCTAGCGATATTTAAGGTATTTTCATTATTATTTATTAGCTGTGTATACGGGGAGCGTATGAGTGCATGTACCAACAGAAATCTGGGAAAGGCGTTGGTGGTTGTGAGCCACCAACGCGAGTCCCGGGAACTGAACTGAGGTCTTCGAGAAGAGCATCAAGTTCTCTGCACCTCAGAGCATCCCTCTAGCCTGAGAGATGACATCTTCAGTATGTTTTACAGCATCTTCCTTCCCCTTGGGTACCAAGGACATCCTTTTGATCCTGGGTCCCATCCCCACTGGTCCCCTCCTGAGATGTCACAAGGTCTCTTTGGGTCATTCATCACACTGCCTGTCTCCTGGGAACTGGTGCATTCTGGGATCACAGTCTGGGACTGGCTGGAGCTGTTATTTTCGTTCCTGGGCCGTGTTGGCGCAGGAGTCCAGTCAGCTTGGAGCCTGCCTGCCTCGGAATCGCAGCCCAGTCTCGCACAGACTTGAGAAATGTTCTCACTAGGAATCTCCTGACCCTCTCTGTAGTTCTCTGGCTGGGGCTTGTAGCCTTCTTTCCCTTTTCAGGTTTGCGTACCTGGACACAAAAGCCAGGAAGGAAAGGATCTTCCTGGCAACACTGAAGTCACCAAGTGCTGCCATGACAGGGGACACTGAGCCAGTGTGGGGCAACGAGCAGAAAAAGCAAAGGAAGGCATCAAATTAATATTCCAACAAAGGACTTTGCATGGTGGCGCCTTCACGTTACTGTTTGTTTTCAGAGCCAAAAGGGAACAGAAGTTTGGATCTTGCGGAAGTGGGGTGGGGGGAAGGATGGAAAGCCAGGACCCGCCTGGTGGCATCAGCATTCACCAGCTGGCGGTGGGGAAGTGTGGGCTGAGGGAAGGTGATGCTTTCTGATGGCTGCCCACCGACCAGAAGCAGGGAGAGAAAATAACAACACACACTGGCAGCAGATTGTACGCTTGTCATGTTTCTAGGAAAGTGCTAATGGATATTGCTTTAATAACAGCCTCTTCAGCAGCTCACAGCCATCTTCGGAAGCTGGTATTCCGCACGGTCACTTCTTTGTCTTTGGTTGTCCGTCACAGCCCTCTTCAGGCCTTTGAAGAACTCTAGTCCCAGCTACTCCTATTTATAAAAAGTACTCTGACAAAACTACCCACTACATAAGTGTGCTTGCTGTCTTCATCATTTTAAGAACCAAGTTTTTTACGTGTCCTGTGTGAGTATATATACCGTATGCATGCAGGTCCCTGTGTAGTCCAGAAGAGGGCGCCAGAAATCCTGGCTCTGGAGTTATAGGTAGTTGTGAGGCCCCCTAATGTGGATTCTGGGAATGGAACTCGGGTCTCTGAAAGAGCAGGAAGTGAGCTGTCTCCACCCCTGCGTCTTCATCACTTTTAAATGAACAGATCGGTGATATTAAAGTGCTCATGGTTGCCGGGCGGTGGTGGCGCACGCCTTTAATCCCAGCACTCGGGAGGCAGAGGCAGGTGGATCTCTGTGAGTTCGAGACCAACCTGGTCTACAAGAGCTAGTTCCAGGACAGGCTCCAAAGCTACAGAGAAACCCTGTCTCGAAAAACCAAAAAAAAAAAAAAAAAAATGCTCATGGTTGTACAATCATTACCGCCATCCATCTCCAGAATTGTCTTCATGTTCCCAACTGTAGACAAACCTTAGCCATTCAACAACAAATCCCTGCTAGCCCTCCTGCAGTTTCTGTCTGCACTCTGCTGCTGCTGTGTGTGTGTGTGCGTGTGTGTGTGCACGTGTGTGCACGTGTGTGTGTTTCACTACTCTTAGCTCTTTATGGGAGGGGCATTACGCGGTATTTGTTGTGTGATGGAATTATTTTTATCTTCATTCCCTTATAGCATGTATCAGAATTCTTGTCCTTTTAAAATATCCCATTATTTGTAAAGGTTGTATTTTGCTTATCCATTCACCCACACCTAGGGATTTGGGTTGACTCAATGTTTTAACTGTTGCCATAAATACTGCTATGAACGTAGGTGTATAGATATCTCTTCGAGATCCTGATTTCATTTCAGTAAATACCGAAGACTGCTGAAATCCATTATAAATCCATTTTTAATGCCTGTGAGAATGCCGTGCTTTCCACCGCAGAGACATTATTTTATAATTTTACAATCGCCAACAGTGCCTATAAAGCGAAAGCCTGTGCCCCAGAGAGCAGCCAGATCCGTCCGTGGAAGAAGTAAGATGAAGAGAGGAGGGGACGAGTCCTATGCAGGAATAACTACAGTCAGCAAAGACAGGCAAACACAGCACGAAGTGAGGCACAGGTATCATGACAGGCCAGGATGGGGGTAGGGCTGACTGTGGCCGGTGTGTCCCCTCCTGGTGCTGTCCAGATGTCATTCCTCATTGGCTAGGATATGAGGAGCTTGCCACTCGGCTGCTTCCCAACAGAATGAAGCAGCATCGTTAGCCTGGTGCATCACATTCATGGCAGCAGCGTGGCTCCGGGGAGATGGCCAAGCCCAGAATCTGCTTTCCAGGAACGTGCACCATGGCGATGATGCTGAGAAAGAACAATATCGCTTGAATGCCTTTTCAAAATGCAGCTATTTCTGTGTCCTGGCAGATGGCCCATAGTAACACTCTGCCTTTGCTAACTAGAACCAGCTCTTTTAAAGATGAAACTCTGCCTAGAGCACACGCTCCTCGCTCCCTTGCACATACAGCCACACATGTATTCAGTCTCAGAAGAGCAGACGCTAAAGCTCGTCCTGCAGTGACGGTCTCCAAGTTCTAGAGAAGAGAGCAGTGTGACGTAAGAGCGGGGTGGACCTGGGGGCGGCTCTAGAACAGAGTTGAGAATGCGTCAAGAATGGATGGAAGATGCCCTGGGTACGGATGGACGGTGCCCCGGGTACGGATGGAAGATGCCCGGGGTACGGATGGAAGATGCCCCGGGTACGGATGGAAGATGCCCCGGGTACGGATGGACGGTGCCCCGGGTATGGATGGATGATGTCACAGGTATGAGTGGATGATGCTCCAAGCTTCTGCAAAAGAGAAGCACAAACTTGGCTCATTGGGCCCTGGATGCTCCTGGGAGAGAACAAAAGGAAACAGTGGCCAAACTCCTCCTCGCCCCATGGGCCTTACTCATCCTGTGGCCCAAACAGCAACACAGTAATGAGCCTTCTATATTTCTCATAGAAATTTCTTAGAAATTCCATATAATCTATTTTAATCCTATCCCCACCCCCAGCTTCTCCCAGATCGCCTCCTCTTCCTTATCCACCTGATCACTCATGCTGCCCATATTATATACTCTTGCACGTGTGGCCATCCGCTGGAGTGTGGTTGACCTACCAGGCACTATACCATTAAAGAAAACTGACTTCCCCTTTCTCGACTGCTACCAATTGCCATCAAGAGACAGGCCTTTGTGTCTACCTCCCTCCTTCGTGCTGGGGTTTCTGTCTGGCTTGACTTCGCACACGGCCTGTGCACACATTCACAATCACCGTAAGTTCAGATGTGCAACTGCCCTGCTGTGTCCTGAACACTTTTGTTATAGTGATCCATTGCCTCTGACTTGCACAATCTCACCAGGTGCGTGCAGGAGCCGAGGAGGCCGGAAGAGGACGTTAGGTCCTCTGGAGCTAGAGTTACAGGAGTTTGTGAGTTGCAGTATGGGTGTTGGTCATTGAATCCAGGTCTTTTGCCAGAAAAGTAACCACCCTTAACTTCTGAGCCCTTAAAGGTTCATTTCTTAACATAGCGCTGCCACTTACGTCTGACCCACCAGGCGACGGGTGTGCTGCACGAAGCCTTTCTTCCCTAGTCTTCACCACAAAGCCATAAGCCTGTCTTCACTTGTATTCAGATGCAGACTGGGAAAGGAGCTGGAATGAGTGAGTGGCCCCGTGCCCCTTTGTCACTGCCTTATATTATGGGGTTGGTACAGTATTCTGAGAGTCGCAGATATTCAGCCTGTGAGACATCCCATGACTCCATGCCACGGGCAGCCGGGACACCTTGCAGTTTGCGTCACAGGTGTCAAAGATGCAACTCTCTGACACCTTTATTTCATTTGGTTTAAGTTGCTCAGAATTTCCCCCAAATCCCTTTTCTGTGCACGAAGCCTGCTCAGCCACTGGGGAGCTCAGGGCCTGCTCCGCTTCGCCTCCTGCTGGTTCACTTTGAGAAACCAGAATCCTGCAGCAAGGACATCTAACCTGTGACACTCCGGGCTTCTATCCCAGTGGTCCTTCAAATTTCAGATTAAATTAGAAAGTTCATGTTTATCGCCAGTCTGTGCCTTTTGTCCTGTCTGAAAACAATCCAGATCTTCACACCTTGAAGTTTGTATTCTTCCAGAAGAAAGCAGTGTTTACAGCGTTCATCTTGTATTATTATAATAAAAGATGTGCAGTACGGGACCCGTTCTCTTCTGTGTCATCCCTGCCCCGGCAGCCTCTGACCTTGGGTATCTTACTCCTTCTAAGAATGAGCTCTGTATGATTGTCTTGTTTTGATTTTGGTCCATGCTGGATGTCTACAGCTGTTTCTTCCCTTTCTTCTCATTTCTTTTCTTCTCCTACCTCTTTTCTTTTGTTCTTTTAAAATTCTTTTTATTTTTTAACAAATGGTTCCAGGGATGGGGTACTATGGGAAGAGGGGAAGTGAGGCTCCCAACCTCCAACCCCTCCCACTCACCCTTTCCCCCTTATATATTTATAATCTATATGTGAGCCCCAGGGTGGGAGTCAAGGGAAACTCCCTCAGTCTTGTGGAGGCAGTCCAGGCTCCTTGTCTAACCCCCACCCCCACCTGGGATGCATGCAGGTTCCTCTGCTCTTCAGGGAGGCCCTTCTTGAGGAGGTGACACTGTCCATTCCCAAGGCTTTGCCATCGGGCACTGGGCATCTGGTGGGGAAGCTTCCCTGGTAGAGGGTAATGCTCTGAGTGCTGAATACTCTGCAATAAGTGGAAGGTGGGGCCCTGCCATGGCAAGTGAGACCAGAGGAAGGCCTTCCCGCTGGAGGAGTCCGTGATGGCCCAGGACCCCCAAGGTTGCTGCTTCTGGGTGCAGCACTGCTTGCCCCAAGCTAGGGTGGAAGGGCCTGGCAGATGAAGACAAGACCTGCCAGTTTCTGGATTTCTCAGCGCTGCTAGCCACTGGGCCAGGGAAGTTGCCTGCTGGAGGAGTTCTCTATTCTCCGCCTTCCTTCCTCTGCTCTGCCGGCCCCAGTCCTCTGCCGGCCCCACCCTTGTTTCCCGGGGATGCCTGCTCTCCCCTTCCGAGTATTACTCTTCTCCTCTGCAGCCTGGTGGCCAAAATGGCTTCCTTCCTTCAGGGCTCCCAGCTTAAGCAGATGCTTCTACCTGTGGTAGACTCACAGCTGCCAGTGGTGACCTTTGGTTCCCTGCCACCAGCGCCACTTCCTGCTCCACCCCCTCTTTCTCTGTTACCCTTGGGTCCTGCTCCGCAGCACCCCCCCCCCCAGCCTGGCTGTGTGGCCCCCACCCGCTCCCGCAGTCAGTTTCCTAACAGTGGGGATTGCAGGTCTCTGGCTGCACAACCCCTGCCCCCAACCCCAAACCAACAAACCCCGGTTAAGTCAGCAGTAGCCACCTACTGTGTGAGGCTTGCCTGCGTTTGCAGGTCACCTCATTCCTGGGCTGTGTTGAGTCATCTCGTTTCTCCTGCATCTTGTTTAATTATTTATTTTTAGAATCACCGCCCCCCCCCCATAGCCTAATAAATGTCATTGCTTGCGGAGGTCTGTCAGCTATTTTCCTTTCCTGTGTCCCTCCACCCCTTTCCTACTTGACTCAGCAACTCCTTGTTATCCTGGTCACCTCATTTTCTTCTTTCTGGTTATTAATGGTCTTTTCCCTCTGGGTTGCATCTTGGGGTTAACAATTGACCTTCATTCCCCCTTAGGCATCTGACTCATTTGAGAGGAGAAAGGTGATAAGCTTTTGATACACGATAAAAGAAATCCACCTTCTTTCTAAAAAAGGAATGTGAAGGAGTCCCATGTATAGTGAGTGACCCCGTGTAAGTGCCTGAGCTTCAGGTGAGCAATACGTAATGCTGATGAGATTGAAAAAAATCAGGTTTTGCTTTTTAGGTCACGCACAAGGCCTGAGGGTTACAGTCTGTGTCCCTGGAGATAGGGGAGGGTGGCAAGCCGCCTCTGCCCTGAGTACATTCCCGGGGTCCCTGGTGCAGAGGAACAAGAGTGCATGGTGCAAGCATTCTGCCATCTTGAAATGAGTTCTCTTGGGGCAGCGGTGGAGTTGCAAAAGCATGTTTCAGGCTCCGTTGTACCAGGCTAGCCCTCTACCTCTCTATGATTGTCCCCACAGGAGCCAGTTGCCCTCCCAACCTGCTCAGATGCTTTTGAAGGCTTCCCTGGGGTTGCTCCATTCACTGATTTCATTCTCTATAGGAGGCAGGGACCACTGGTTTAGCTGCAAGAATGAGGGCCGGGGAGTAGCTTTTCTGGGAATTTATACACAGAGCACTTGTGGAAAGAATAGAGGAAGGGCAGACATCACTGAAAGTTTTCCTTCTTGGTTCTTGCAAAGGTGAGGTGATAAAGGCGGCAGTCTGAGTCTCAGCTTGGCTTCAAGTGCCGCACAGGTTATCTGAGAGGGAAGCAACTGGGCTGAGTTAATAGGCCCAGCAGTCACCATGCGCACAGGAAAGCAATTGCCCTGCAAACAGACATCTGAATTAATCCTATTCTTCAAAGACTACTGCCCGCTTCTTCAAGACCGAGATCAAAACCTCTCGCGATTTAGCCCCCCGAAGAGCCAAGATGAAGTGCCGGATGAAACATTTTTCTTTCTCCATCATTCAAAAATTGTTTATTTTTTTTCATTTGAAATCCGTGTCTCCTTTTAATAAACCCCAGCACAAAACACCATTATCTGAGCTGCACGGCCCTTATCGCGTATTTCATAGGCAGAATATTAATCTTCAGTGTGTTCTTAGCTTTGCCCACCCGCCTTACAGAGTAAGAGTCAAGAACGTACCACCAGTTCCTAGTGGTTGGAGCAGTGTTCTTGCTATTTGGAAGCTGCCAGTCTCTTCAACTTGATGGAAATATAAAGACCTCTGGCTTCAGGGGAACAGATAACACCCAGCTTCTCTGGCAGAACAGGCAGGGCTTGCAAAGATAAAGGAAATCCTTGGATAGTTCCTATGCCTCATTTCGGGCCTTATTTCCCCCACAAACCCTTTTCCTAGAAGGCACTGCTCGGCAGTTCCCAGTGGCTTCTCTTCCTAGCAAGCACTGCCAGGGAAAACCGAATGGAGCTCAAGGAGATGGGTACGGGGGTGGGGTAGGGATGGCCTATGGAGCCCGGACTCGGACCTGGAAGGATGCATGCTTTGCTCTGTGTGCCTGGTGGCCAGCTTGACTATCACACCCTAGGGGCCTCCCACATTCACTAACCACAAGTAGCAAGCGTCCCTTCCCCACAGTTGGGATTTTTGTCCCCTTTCCTCATGAGGGTCTTAGAGTTTTCGTTTAGCAGCTCAGTTTATTACACCTGGCCTTGCGCGTGTCACTATAACCATTAGCTATTGTACATTATGGCTTTTTCCCTCAGGAGTTTGGACTTTCTGTGAGGGTTGGATCTATTCCTTATCTCTGGTTTCCTGCTATTCTTGTACTATGTGTGTATGTGTGTATGTGTGTGTGTATGTATGTATGTATGTATGTATGTATGTATGTATGTGGGACAGGGTCTCATTGTGTAGCCCTGGTCTCACCATGTAGACCAGGCTGGCCTCCAACTCACAGAGATCCATCTGCCCCTGCCTCCCAAGTGCTGGGATTAAAGGCATGCTCCACCACATCTGGTGGTTTTATACTTTTAAGTCATTTGATGTTTAATAAATTAGGTCCATTTCCGAGCTCTCCATGAAACCTCCCTTTTTTTTTTTAACTTCTTGGTCCAAGTCTGAGGTATATGCGTGAGTGTGTGCATGCGTACGTGCAAGTGTATGCGTGTGTGTTTTCGTGCATATGCACGTGTATGTGTGTGTACATCCATGTGTGTGTGTGAGAGAGAGACAGAGACAGAGAGAGACAGAGAGAGGAGCCTGCCCCTATCTTGCAGCCACAGGGCCAGCTGTAGAACTTCAAGTAAATCTCATGATCAATCACTTGGGCCTGTAGTTTCCTTGTTTATGGCGTGAGAAGGTTAAGATCATTACTGTTTTACTTCCTCCCATTTCTCACAGTTACTAACTCCATGACAGTTCCATGCTCAGCAGGGCCTTACCCTGGGTAAAAGCAAACCGAACTGGGAAACATTCCGCATTGCTTCCTATGAATGTATTCACAAGCACGACAGTGTACTGAATTCTACTGCCGTCACAGGGCTTTGTGAGAATCAGGGTTTAGCTCTTTATCTCTCGGGGATTTCATTCCTTTGATGAGAAACACCATGAGCTAGTATGTGACGCACTGAGTGCCTGGTAAATGTTGCAAGCAACATGGCAGGCTACTGAGGCAGGGGAATACAACATGTCATATAAGCAAGCCTGTGTAGGCAGTGCGTATTTCTGTTGAGACCTAGGCATCATAGAGTCCCACCTTGTGAAGAGTCAGGGGCGGCATCCGTGCTGAGGTCTTGGGCGGCAGGGTGGCACAGGGGTCCGCTACAGCTCGAACAGTGGCTGGAGGTTAGCCACAGAGCTCCTGGCAAGCATGCTCTTGGCGATTTGGGACCTGGGAAATGTCCTTATGTGATTTATTTGTAATGGGACCTTATTTTTCCTCAGTTGGAGGGAAAGGGACATTCTGATTTTAGTTGGGTTTTTTTTTTTTTTTTTTGGTTTTTCGAGACAGGGTTTCTCTGTGGCTTTGGAGCCTGTCCTGGAACTAGCTCTTGTAGACCAGGCTGGTCTCGAACTCACAGAGATCTGCCTGCCTCTGCCTCCTGAGTGCTGTGATTTTAGTTTTTGTAAAATTTACTTGGAAGTTTTAAACTGATACACAGTTGTATATCTCCATGTATGTCATGTGTAGTGATGGGATCTAAATCCAGATGCATTGCTTCACATCTGCTTATCATTATTTTGTGCCTGGAACCCTCAGTCCATTCTTCTCGCTCTTAATATGATGTACCACAGATTGTCGAGCACCATATGCCACTCTGCTGTGCAGTATAGCCCTGTTACTTATTCCTCCCTCTGACTGTGTTCTGGTATCTATTCTCCGACTTCCTGTATCTTCCCTCAGCTCTTCCTGCTCTCAAGAGACCATTATCCTGCCTTTTTATTTGAAGCTACCTTTTTAGCTTTCATGTCTAAGTGGCCTTTTGGAGAGGCCAGAGCCCAATCTGGCAGGCCTGGCAGGAGACTCATGAGTGAAGTCTGTGGGTGATAACGGTGGTGGCCCCAAGGGGAAAGTAACCGACTGGTGATGGACTTTGGAGATCAGCTCCACAGCTCTTGTTGATGGGTTGTGTTGAGTTAACGTAGGGGAAGTTTCTAGATTCCTGGTTTGGATGTCCGCAATAGCACTGACAGCCTAGGGAGAGAGTGTTGAGGTGAGCACTAGGCAAGGCTGTTTTCTCTCTGTAGCAACCAGGAGCAAGCCCTTAACTTGCTAATATCTAATCAGGGTAAAATCTAATTTCTGAGAATATCCCATCTTCCATGTCTGCTGTGAAAAATAAAATCTAAAACTAACTTGGCTCCAGAGATAGGCAATGTGAGGAAACACAGCATCCGAATGCTGTGTAGAACTCTGTGCACCCCCAGGAGAGGCTGAGTCAAAACAAAACAAAATGGCGTTTGTTTCTTCCCTATGAACTTTGCCATGGCGTGCAACAGAGCTTGTGCTGAGCCCGCAGCTCCTCTAGTGGCTTCCAGAGTCACTCGGCTCCCTACTGCCAGTACAAGGGGCAGTAATGCTACTCACAGGTATTGCTGAACAGAAAAATACAAAAAGAGCAGCAACAACAGACTACTCACAGTCATTGGGAGCCCGTTCTGGTGCTGAAAATACACGGCTGGTATCGAAGCACTTTCGCTTGCTTGATGTTACAGAGCCACACCCTTAAGACGAACGCTCTCTCTCCAAGCATCTATCAGCTGCCAGCAGCCCTTCAGCTAGGGGTGGGACCTTGTGTGCACCCCCACTGGGTTTTGTCTGGCTTGCTCTTGTGCAGTCTTGTGCGTGCTTTCATAACTGCTGTGTGTTCATATGTTAACTACTCTGCCGTGTCATGCTTTTGCACGTCTATGCCTGGGACTGTCCTGGTGCTTAGAGGGAGGCAGCCATGGGGAAGATGAGACACTGTGTCCCCGGAGCCTATGCAGACCTGAAGGGAAGAGAGTCATGAATAGGCAATAGAGCCGAGCTTCATAGGTAGTGAGAGGTGTTCAGAACAGAGTGATCGTATGTCCCGTTTCCCATGTGGCGTTCCATCTGAGTTTGGGTCTCCCACAAAAGGCTGGATATAAATGTTTGTGGTAGTTTTATTCATAATCATTAAAAGAAGGGATCAACTCAGTCAGTAACCTTCTCCCGGGGAGTGGCTAAACACACAGGGTGGGACACATGAATCTCCATGCAAATGCAGCTTCTGAAAGATTGATCATGGTAGGTAAGCCTTGGGCGCACCTTGTGAGACACAAGAATCACGGCACAAAATCTGAACATTGGATATTGCATGGAAGAACATTCTGGAAAACACAAATGTGTAGACATGGAAATCAGATCACGTATTGCTCGGGACTGGGGCCAGTGGAAGTTTGGTGACCTTTAGAATTGTTTTACAGTCAAGATGATGTGTGAAAGCTGTTGGCCGACTTTTGAAGAACTTTATACTAAAAGATAGTTAAGTCTATAGAATGTAAAGTATGGCAAAATAGAAGGGAAAAATCCCGATTAAAAAAAATCCAATCTGAATAACAAACAATCTGATTGTTCCAGTCACAGAGGTTTTGAGGGAGAAAATAGAAGGCAGTGGGAGCCTGAGGGGAATGGCAAGGATGGGTCTTCTTTTGTGAGGCAGTGAGTGCCTCACTTATCAACAAACAGCTACAGGACGCCTGCTGTGTGCCAGGCTCCCACAGACACAGAACAACCCTGGCATGCTTAGCCCACAGGTGTGCACATTCATACGGAATTCCAAAGAGACACCCACTCAATGGCATTCTTGGAAAAACTATTTAAAAACCCCAAACAACATAAAACTTAGCAATAGGAAAAGCTGTTGAGTAACTATGATTATTAAAGGTGGTGAAGGGCCAGGCGTGATGGTGTTCTCATTTAGTTCCAGCACTCCAGAGGCAGAGACAGGCAGATCTCTGCAGAGAGAGAGGGGTGAGAGAAAGGGGGAAGAGGGAGAGAGGTGAGAGAGAGAGGAGAGAGAGAGGAGAGAGAGAGAGAGAGAGAGAGAGAGAGAGAGAGAGAGAGAGAGAGAGAGAGAGAGAGAGAGAGAGAAAGAGAGAGAGAGAGATTGATTCCAGGTCAACCAGGGTTACAGAGTGAAACTCTATGATGATGTACTTTCTCCATTTTCTCCATGTGCTTTGTGTTGGC
This sequence comes from Arvicola amphibius, assembly GCF_903992535.2. Classification (NCBI taxonomy): domain Eukaryota; kingdom Metazoa; phylum Chordata; class Mammalia; order Rodentia; family Cricetidae; genus Arvicola; species Arvicola amphibius. Next base: position 108,733,916 of record NC_052056.1, on the reverse strand, counting down.
TTTTATTGCTCATCCTGGGAGTGTAAGACACAAACTCCAGATCCCACACATCAAATTCTATTTCTTGGGAGGGGGTAGAATAGAAATATGTACACAGATATTTGCTTTTTTATGTGCAACAAAAATATTTTTAAAATTAACAATATGAATTTTCCATTGTAAGAAAAAAACATCAAAAACAAGTCAAAAAGAGCAATGATCACACAGGACAGTAATGGATATTTAACTTTCCTGGGTAAAATTACACCCTAAAAAGGACTTTGTAAATGTTAAAAACAAGCACATCCTGTTGGACAGTCAGGATGGAACTTTCTTTTGGATGGGCATGCAACATATTTATTGAAAAAACCAAGTACAATGAACTAAATATCAGGTTGGGTTAAATGAATTACCCCCTTTCTTGGACTTCCAACTGAGTAAATAGCATTTCACACTTTGGTGTGAAATTTCACAGTTTGGGCTGGCATTGAGTTCAGCACCACGGACAGCCACCAAGCCTCCGCTTGTGTACCCTACCAATATTAAAGCATATCACAGTGGGATTAAATTTATACAGTTCATTTAGCCTGCAGAGGGTCATGTTTTAGACTGCTAGTTGAGAGAAAACATAGGCAGATTAAGTACCCCTAGTCTGAAAACAATTCTCTAAAACGCAACCCCCCCCCAAATTAGTATTTTATTTTACAGTTATTTATTTATTTAGAGAGAGTGTGTATCTAAGTACACGCATGTCTCATAGGCATGGGGAGGTCTGAGGAATACCCGTGTGAGTATGATTTCATTTTCCACCATGTGGGTTCTTGGAATTAAACTCAAGTCTTTGGACAACCAGTACTTTTATCCATTGAACCATCCTATTGACCCACAAACATCAACTACTGTGAGTGCCGATATAATACCATAAGCAGAGCATGTCACTTTCTGACCTTGTGACAGGTTGCAGTAAGATGCATATGCATTAAAGGCAATGTGTGATATTACCTTTAAGTCACCCATAAAGAGTGCATGCTAAGTATAAATGAATCCCGTGTTTAGACTTGAGACTATCCCTGTGACATCTCATTATGTATACCCAAATCTGGAAAAAGTGTAGTATTTGAAACACTTCTTTCCCCCCAAGCATTTTAAATAAAGGCTGCTTTCACATATAAATCACTATAAAATAGGACAAGGATCTGAATGCCTGCAACTGTTCCATCCTGAGATGCTAAAGTAGAAGAACAGGTGGGGTCATAAGCAATCATATGTGAGCACATATAAAATTACATCATTAAATTCAACTGAATACTGTAGATACCAGATATTTGCTCAGGAAAGTTGTCTACTAAAGTTTAAAACGTAAGACTTTTGACTCTGCATGCTTGCCATACTGAAGCTCTGCTGGGGGAGGGGGCAATGTGTTGCCGTATTCACTAAGATAGCTGGCACATTAAGTGTTTGAATATGCATATGAAAACTCATACAGCCTTACACAGCAGACTTGGTAGTTTAGGGAAACTGTAAGCATAATATTTAATCTTTTGAAAGCCATTTTCCTTTTAGTGATAGGAAAATCCCTGGAAACCTACTTTAAAAAAAAAAAAACACAAGTGACCGACAACTACACATGGCAATCAAAATGTAGTTTTCGTTAACTTTTTAGCAATATCATTTTTATTTTATATGTATGGGTATTTTGTCTGCCTGTGTGTCTGTGCACCATATGCCTACAATACCCATGGAGGCCAGAAGAGGGCATCCTAGTCCTCTGGAACTGGAGGCAGAGACAATGTGAGCTGCCACTTGGGTCCTGGGATTGTATCCGGGTTCTCTGCAAGCGTATTAAGCACTCAACCCCCGAGTCATCTCTCCAACTCCAGAATGCAGTTTTCATCATACTTCCCCTTGATTCAGCTCTGGGGAGGAGGTAGTCATTTCTTCACTTGGAAGAGCAACTTTAGCATTTCGATCAACTGTTATACAACTGAAAAAATAGAGTCCTCGCTAACATGTGAGTAGTGAGCGTCCACTGTTCTGAGCCCACATTGGGGTGGAGTTGGGACACTTCATCTGGCGTAGCTATGCCGAAAACAGCTGTCCCAGAAGCCACAGGGGGACAGAGGCTCCTGAACCATTAATGTGGTAAGCTTGTAGTCTCCTCAAATGAGTAAGACATACAGTTTAATACAAAGCACATTTAACTGCTGTGAAGTTAAATATACAGTTGCCCTCCCCCCGCATCTCTGGGGTTCCACATCTGTGGGTTCAACCAATCACAGATGGAAAATATCTTAAAACCACATCTGTGCTAAGCACATGCCAACTCTTCTTGTCACCGTTCCCAAACAATGTAATGATAGTATTTGCTTTATGTTAGTGGTTGTAAGTGACTTTAAAGGCATTTGCATGTCCAAAGGGAGATGTGCGTACATTGCATGCCAGCTCTGCAACATTGTGGATGAAGGGCTTTCACATTCTCAAATTTGAGTGTCCGTGAAGGTTGGTAGACAGTAAAGTCAAGAACATGGCTGGGAGACGGGTCAAGGATACCACAAGAAAACCAGCAGGACCAACTAACCTGGGCTCATAGGAGCTCACAGAGACTGAACCGACCACCAGGGAGCCTGCACAGGACTGACCTAGGCACTCTACGTATATGATACAGTTGTATAATGTCATCTTCTTGTGAGAGTCTTAATACTGAGAGCAGAGGATGTCTCCGGCTCTGTTACCTGCTCATGGGACCCCTTCTCCTAATGGATAGCCTCATCCGGCCTTAATAGGAGAGGGGGAGCCTAGTCTCAATGTAACTGGATGTACCATGGCGGGGTGATGTCTCTCTGAAGAGAAACAGTGGAGGAGTAGATGGGGGAGGGGCGGAGAACTGGTAGGGGAAGGAACTGAGAGAAGGGGAAGGAAGGGGACACTTTGGTTGGAAGAGGAAGGGGAAAAGAACACTGCTGTGACAGATGTGCGTCAGTGCTGGTCCCCAAGGAGAGATGTGCAGACTCAGGACTCGAGAAACACCATGCGCGCTCTGGTTCGGCATTTTTTTTTTTTTTGGTTTTTCGAGACAGGGTTTCTCTGTAGCTTTGGAGCCTGTCCTGGAACTAGCTCTTGTAGACCAGGCTGGTCTCGAACTCACAGAGATCCGCCTGCCTCTGCCTCCTGAGTGCTGGGATTAAAGGCGTGCGCCACCACCGCCTGGCTTGGTTCGGCAGTTTTTGGGAGGACGAAGGCGAGAGTTCAGGGAAACTTTGTGGGAGAAGTGGCCTTGAGCTGGATTTCAGTGGTGTCCCTAGGAAGGACTATTTAACGGGGCAGCTGTGTTTTCAGTAGAACTCTTCAAGTATTTAAGTATCTGACTGCAGAAGGATCATCAAACACTCAGCTCTCAAGCCTTGAGCCTCGGACTCCAGCCTGCCATTCAGTCGTTGATTCAGGGTGATGATGAGGATGATGTGGTGTTGGAGCCACTGAGTTTCTTCCTGTGTGAGAGTGAATTTAATGATGCATTGTCAGAAAAAAATGTAGCTCCCAGGGAGCTGGAATCTAAGGTGGATGAAGAGAGGATGAGTAGTATTCAGATGCCGTCAGTCCATTTCATGATTCAAAAATGGATATGCCTTCAACCGCAGAAGCTTCTAGATAAGGTGCCCAACTGTAGAACATGAGAACTCAAGACAGCTGAGCCTGCCCAGTGGTTAAAGATGGGCACAGACAGAAGAACCCAAGGTCCCATTGTACTGATATCCTCCTGTAAGGGACATTTTGGCCAACAATGGATTCTTATGCTACAGTGGTCCTATTAAATGTTGATGATGCTGTTAAAAATCTCCAGGATTGACTAAAGATTGATGACTCAGCTGCTGAGAGCCCTGGCTGCTCTTGCAGAGGACTCAGGTTCAAGTCCTAGCATTGGCATATCTGCTCTGTAACGTCATCTGTAACTCCAATTCCAAGGGATCTGACTCCCCCTTCTGCCCTCCGAGGGTACTGCATACACATGGTGCACAGACATACATGCTGGCAAAACACACATGCATATCAAGTAAAATAAATTTATGTTAAAAAAACAAAACAAGAGAAATAAAACCAAACAAACACAGCAAGGCTTTCTCTAGCAAAAGGCTGATTTTATGGGCATTTGTCACTGTCTAGAAGTCCCATTGTTCCTTGTGACTTCTGTTGTCCTGGTTTTGTCTGTTCATGTGAGTCAGACCAAGAGAGCTCTTGGCTTTGCATCTGTACTTCCATCTCCAGAGAGTCAGAGGTGGTACCCTTCTGTGGATGGCCATGCTTTTGAATTCCTTGTTCTCCTTGACTCATTGGGATACTCATATCCCAGCCTGGAGAGTCCAGTTTCTTTTTAAATGACTGGCATATCAATCTGCCTACATGTTGTTAGTATTTGTGCCCAGAGGACAGATGTATCTTCAGGCGGAACACATTGTCAAAATGGAAACAAGAAAGCAGTGGCGCTTATGGCATATCTCTCCTGTGTTAGGCTCAGTTCCTCGGTTAGGGGTTCTATTGAGGTCACCTCAGGGTGCTACTGACAGGCTGAGGACAGATGGGGGAAGATGTGGGGACCATGAGGGAGGTGTGGGAAGAGCCTCAGATCAGTGTGGCAGCAAATGACGGAGGCAATGTCCACAAGAGTCCACGTTCCCAGGACACGGAGAGTGGACACAGTTGTGCTAGTGTGTCTTGGGGGCGGGAGGGGGGAAGAGGGAAAGGACATAGAGCAAAACAAAACCAATAAAGGACCAGATTCTCCGAAAGGACCTCACTCAGGTGGAAAAAACGTGTATGAGTGTGCAGGTGGAAAAGGAATGAATGGGAAGGAGAGACGTACCTCAGGATTTGCAAGGATGCTGGGATCAGTTATTGGATATTAGGAAGGTGGAGGCTGGGATGGAGAGAGACGTGGCAGTAGGACGAGCATGCTGGGCTCTCAGTTCTCTGCCACGGGTGCTGTCATCTGCCTTCACGCGACCATGCAGCTCAAGATCCCCAGGATGCTTGGCTTTACAAGTGGTACCTTTCCCCTCCACATACAGGCCCGTGACAGCGTAACTTATACGTTCAGCCAAGCAAAACGATTAGCAAATGACGAGCAATGAAACAGAGCAGTCATGATCGTGTACTGCGATGGAAGTCATCTGCTTGGGATCTTGCTTTTCTTCGCTGGATGCCTTGTGTCGTGCTTACCGGGCTGGCCACGGTGTCACGTGGTACAGTTCCTTTGATGAGGGGGTGTGAGTGGCGTAGAGGCTAGGAAGGGGCAGCGAGTGACTGGACACAAACCTCATTCTACGTGGCACCTAGTCTGATAACAGACTCCATTAAGAGACTGGAGGGTAGGAAGTGTGTAGACTGTCAAAAGAGAAGATTCAGAGCCCCCACATGACAGAGCCGGGGCAGCACACAGTTTTATCACGTGACAAAAGCCGCTACCCTATTTGAAATCTCTGGATGCTTTGTTTCTGGAATTTTTCATCTAGTATTCTTAGATTATAGCTAACTTCTGGAAAATAAACTCAAAAGTAAAGCTTCAGTAAAGAGAAGAGATTGCTTTTATTTTGCTTTATAACACCACACACACACACACACACACACACCTTTAAGACAACATCCATGTAAGACCTGTTATATTCCATTTCTAAAATGTATCCTTGTGATGTCGTAGCTTGGACATATTTGGCTAGCAGCAGCCCCTGTTTGAAATGGTTTTGAGATAAGCAAATGAAAATAACAGCAAAGATTACGTCTATGTGATTATTGTCTGTGTCTCGTGTGTGTGTGTGTGTGTGTGTGTGTGTTGGGGGAGTTGTTGGTTTTTCAAGACAAGGTCTCTCTGTGTAACACCTCTGGCTGTCCTGGAACTCATACTGTAGAACAGGCTGGCCTTGAACTCACAGAGAAACACAGAGATCCGCCTGCCTCTCCTCACCCCCAAGTGCTGGGATTAAAGGCGCGCATCACCGCCCAGCCCTTGCATGTGTCTCTTACTGCTGTCTTCTCTCTAGAGTGACTGTATTTTTATTTCTTTGCAGGTCTCATGGACTGAGCAATTTTCACTGAGCAGCAATGGAGCATAGTGAGCTGTTTTGCTACGTGTCAAGACAATGGTTGGTTCCAAAGCTTGTCTGAAGAGGTTCAAAGTGGTGTCTAGATGTGACATTCTCAGAAGAGGACAGGCAATGCGAGGGCTGCTTTCTGCCCTGAAGCTTGAAGGGGGACTGCATGGCTAGCCGCCCTCACTGAAGAGGTGACCATGAGTATCCCACTGGCTGCAAAGAAGTCCTGTTTCGGTCAGTTGAGAGATCACCAAGAGCGGGCAAGAAATAATAACGGGAGCACTGTAAGCATGGGTGATCCAAATGCCAATCAAATCACGCTGGAGGTCAGCTCCTCCCACGATGAGCCCGGGACGTGTGATCTCGATGCTGAGATTGGAAATGCAAATTTAAGCAGGCCACAATGCCACAGCCACTCCCAGAAGGAGCCCTCTCTACTGCAGGGCTTTGGGTTAGGGTCTCAGGCTGGCTCCACCAGCCTGAGGGATTTCCAGCCTTCTCTGGCTGTTCACAGACTACTGGGTGAAGAACACGCGGGGAAAAGAGGTATCCTACAGACCCCCCAGAGTGTCCAGGGACCGAGTCTATCCTCCTGGAGGAATGCAGTGGGGCAAGCCGGTCCAGAGGTTTCGACTAAAAGGGATGCTGAAATCCCCCGGCACACTCCCAAGGACAAATTGGCAAAGACCCTTGACAATGAAGAACTGAAAAGAGCGGGCGGCTCAGGAGCTGCAGCTGGCAGACTCATTCGGGAGACTCAGCAGCCCGCAGGGCTGGATACCTCAGAGCCACAGGGCCCTGTGCCTGGGCGTGGGGCGGGGCCGCAGGGCACATCAGCTGGTCACTCTCCAGGGACAGTTTTTTCTCTTGGTGAGGGTACCTCAGATGGGAAATACATGCGTCCTCCTAAACCATCTACCTCAGAAGCCAGGGGGTCCATCCCATCAGATGCCAAGGTGGAGGGGAGACGTGACCTGGACGGTTACAGCGAAGGTATCGCTTGCCCAGAATGGACTCCCAATTCGGGTTCAGCCCCGAAGGAAATTTCCAGCCTCGGTTATCCAGATACGCATGTAGGTCAAGGAGCAGGGGAGCCCCAAGTGGAACTCAAATATATCCAACCCAGAAAGGAGCAGGGACTAAAGTCAGCCCAGGCACAGGGCCTGGGATGCCACGAGGAAAAAAGTGTGTCACCCATGGAGAGGAAGGAACTATGTGAGAAAGCACAAGAAGCCACAAGTCAGCTGGACAGCAGCCACCATCAGCAGGGAGTGGGAGAAAGCAGCGGCCAGGAAGAAATGACGGCGGTCAGAACTGGTGTGGAGGGGTCTCAGCAAGCCATCCCTGCACAGGGTGCTGCTCCTTCTGGAGAGGGAGCTACTAGATTCAGCGGCAAAACGTCACCAGGTGAAGGCAGAAGGGTGAGACAAACATCCAGCGACCTTGCACCCGGCGACGGCTGCCTAGCTTCTGTTCTCCATGATCCGACTAAAAGCCTGCCCTCTGAGGTCAGCAGAGAGGAGAGGAGGCAGGGCAGCAGTAGTGGGGGCAGTGCCAAGGCACTGGACTTGGGTCCTTCTGCAGGAGGGAGCAGAGCCAAGGCCTCCTCTGAGCTCTTGGGCCCTCGCACTGACGCCGTGGACGCCAGAGAGAGCAGAGAGACAGTACCTGTAACTGAAAATAGGAGCCTTCTAGAAAACGCAGCCCAAACCGAAGTTGCTCCATCCGGAGGAGATTCGGTTTTCAGGACCCCAGCTCCCCTCCACCCAGAGACAACTGTGAACTTGCCTGGCCACTCCACTCCCCCAGGGAGCAGTTCTCAGGTCAGTGTGGACATGGGGTCACCCTCGGTGGCCTTGTCCCCCACTGATGGCGGGCAGGTGTTGAACACATCCCTGAAAGTGCCTGACAAAAGCACCTGCCCAAGTGGGATCCCCAAGCCTCTCACACATCCCAAGGACACACCTTCCTCCCAGGAAGCAACCGAGAAACTGGAGACGGAGAAAGCAGAAGAAAGGATGGAGACAAAGCCGGTCATTATGCCGAAGCCCAAACATGTGAGGCCCAAGATCATCACGTACATCCGTAGGAACCCCCAGGCCCTGGGTCAGGGCGATGCCTCACTGGTCCCTGTGGGGCTTCCGTACGCCCCTCCTGCATGTGGCATGCCTCTTCCGCAAGAGGAGAAGACAGCGAACCGTGACCTCCAGCCATCTGCCAACATGTATGAGAAATTCAAGCCCGACCTGCAAAAGCCGAGGGTCTTTCCCTCTGGACTGATGGTGTCTGGGATCAAGCCCCCAGGGCATCATTTCAGTCAGATGAACGAAAAGTTTCTGCAGGAGGTAAGAGGGAGGCCTTGTAAAATGAGCTATACATTTGTGGTTTTAAGTCTGGCTTTTTGTCCCCCCCAGTGAAATCTGGAACCAAAATGACCTCTGTAAGTGAACCATAGATGCACAGGGACAGGCTTGCACCAAAGTAGAAACTTGTTCCTGGAAGAGGCTCTCTAGAACACAGTGTGCTAGCAAGGCTGAGTGGACCCAGTATCTAAGGAGGTTCATGTACGTTTTACCGAGCACAAGCCGTGGAATTAGACAAGGGCTTGTTTAAGCCAGCTTCATGTTTAAGTACGGGAGTAGCAATCGATGAGCCAGGCCAAAGCAAGGGAAAGGCTGAAAAAATTGAGTGTTCAAACTGAGCAGACTAATGCTTTGGTGGGGAGTCTTTCACTTCGGAGAAAGCCTTGTGCTGAGCCGTATGCAGTGGTACTCACCTGTGAACCTAGCATTCACGAGGCCAAGAAAGGAAAACCGAGTCCCAGGCCAGCCTGTGAAACTGGGTGAAACCCTGCATCAGAAAATACAATGGAAAGTCTTACATTAACGTATGCAAAATAGTAGCGAGACAGACTACTCTAACCTCTTTGTTTGCAGTAAGAGCAGGAGTGGTTGCTACTTTGTGGCACATTTGCTGTGCCCTGAGCCCAACCTGGGCTGGGTGTCCTAGAGCACACAAGGAAGCAAGCTGAGCAAACCATGAGAAAGTCAGTGAGCGGGGCTCCTCCAGGCTCGGTTCCTGCTTCCAGGTTCCTGCTTGCCGGGTTCTTGCCTTGCATTGCTGACCTGACTTCCCTGCATACTGGACTGACTGTGACCAGGAATAAGCCCTTTGCTCCTCAAGTTGGTTTCGGTTGTTTTGTCAAAGTAGGGGAGAATTGAGTTGGCAGCGCCTTTAGCAGGCTGTCCTTTCACTTCATGCCAGCCTGGCATCGTCCCAAGAGCTGAGCTGTGTTTGCCAAGGCCAGAAGGATCCCTGATGAAGGCTGGGATGGCATACACATCAACAAATGGCTTGAGAGTCTGGCCTTTTTTGTGCTTCCTTCTGTCTGAGCCTATAGGCAGCTCTGCTTCTTAAAGCCTAGCTAGCGCTCCGAATTCAGGTTTGTAGCAATTCTGTCTTAAGCTGTTAGCATCCAGTGATCTTATAGACAGAACATTAGTGACATCAGGAAAAATGCAGCTGTCCGTAGCTGTCTACTCCTCTGGGAGTAACCCCTAATAAATTCATTTTACTTATAAAGCAGGATGAGCTTTAAGCAGCCATTTAAATTATTTTGTGTGTGTGTGTGTGAGAGTGTTTTGCCTGCATGTGGGGCTGTGCACCGTTTGTATGTTGTACCTGTGGAGGCCAGAAGAGGGCGTCATATCCCCTGCAACTGGAGTTGCAGATAGTCACGAGCTGTGGCCTGTGAACCCCAACCCAGGTCCCCCTAACCACTGAGCCATCTCTCTCCAGCTCCTTTCAGGAGTCATTTTTGGGAGCTCTTGATGATATGCCAATTTGAGTGCAGATAACTCATTTTCTATCTCCCCAGAGAAAACTCATGCACAATGAGCCCAGGGAAAATAGGGTAAGACAGAGCAGGAGGGGTCTGTGGCGGGAGAAATTTGTTTGCATTATATCCTTTGGTTTTTAGGACTGTGCTTGAAATCTGAGGAGTCTTTCGTGGACTCATAGAGTTTTCTCTAAACATACCCCCAACCGGAGAAGGAGGTCGGTGGCATGCTTGTGTCGATTGCTGTGCTCAAACCTACAGAACCTGTCTTGTTTTGTCGTGGAGACGAAAGAAAAGTAGGATTTCCAGGTTTAATTAAAAATGCATACACTAGTCACGAAACGCAAAATTTTCACCTTGGAAAAGAGTTTATGCTTGCATTACCTTTCTTTTTTCTTTCTTGTCACTGACAAAATACCTGGCAGCTGCATCCTAAGGATGCTGGAGAGAGAGAGAGTCTCAGTCCATCGTGGGGGGGCGGGGGGGGGGGGGAGAAGCAGCCCGTAAGGAGCAACTGTCAAGATTCATCTGGAAAGGCCTAGTTCGGTCTTGTAGACCCTACTACCTCTTAGCTTTCAGTAGCGGGGCCACCATCTTGGAATCAAGCCCTCAGCACAAGAAGAGCTACAGAGGATGTTTCTGATGTTTGCCACCAGACGATTACCCAGCAAAACGGTAGGCATGGCCAGCCCTGGAATCAGTAAAGCCGGTGTTGAATGACGGAATAGTGGGCTCTGACATTCCCGGTTCTGAAGAATCAGATCAGGACGTTACAGTCCTAAAACCCTTACTTACGGACGCGTGGCACCCAACATTTTTTAAAAAGAAGGGTCCAGAAAAGAAGTCGGAGATGGCTAGTGAGACAACAATGATGATAACAATTGTGTCCCAGGGCAGATGGTGAATGTTCTTTCCGAGGAAGGGAATTCACCCAGCCAGAGTACAGCCTCATAGTCAGGCGTGTTTCACAGTGTGATCATAATGAAACTTTAAGTACCTAATCTTTTGTTTCAGTGATGTCAGTTTAAAGAACTTTGGAGCCGGGCGGTGGTGGCGCACGCCTTTAATCCCAGCACTCGGGAGGCAGAGGCAGGCGGATCTCTGTGAGTTCGAGACCAGCCTGGTCTACAAGAGCTAGTTCCAGGACAGGCTCTAAAGCCACAGAGAAACCCTGTCTCGAAAAACCAAAAAAAAAAAAAATAAAATAAAAAAAATAAAGAACTTTGTATCCATTTCAGCATTCAAAGGGAATCAAAATAGGACTTGTGCCTTCAACAGCTCAAATCAAAGCTTCTAGAGGCCCTGTTAAAAGATATTGTGAAATACCTGTAATTCCCGAACACAGCAGCTTGATCTACAGCCCAAATTCCGGGTTAGAGCAAAACTAATTAATAGAGGTATCTACTCAGACATTGCTCCAGAACTGTTTTTTTAAAAATTATAACTTAAGTAGACTATGCTATTTCTTTCTGCTTGCTTAATATAAAGAAACAATGAATTGGAAAGCAGGTCAGGGGTAGAGTTGTACCCCTAGCACCCAAATCCCAAATTGTGTGAGAACAGACATTCTGAGAGCAGGATGTAGTTATATCGTTATGAATTATATTCTGTATTATATATGTACATATATACACACACATGATTACTACAGATTGTATTCTGAGTTGTTAAGTACAGGGAAAATTAATAATATGTTATTAGCAGAGGAAATGGTGAAGGGCAGCACGATTACTTAACAAATATTTATGTGTAGACATTGCTGACACAGTCTCTGAACTGGGCAGCCCATGGGACTCTTGCCTAGATCGGTTGTCCCAGAGGAATCTATCCAAATATTCCTTAGAGCATCCAGCATCCATTTTCATTCATGTGTGTGTGTGTGAGTGTGTGTGTGTGCATGTGCACAATATTTGTGTGTGCCTGTGTGTATGTGCCTGTGACTGCATGTGCACAAGTGTTAGTGTGTGTGTGCTTGTGTACCTGTGAGTGTGCATGTGTGTGCATATGAGTGTGCACGTGCACAAATGTGTGTGCGCCTGCATGTGAGTGCATGTGCACAAGTGTTAGTATGTGCATGTGTGTGAATGTGCATGTGTACAAGTGTGAGTGTGTGTATGAGTGCATGTGAGTGTGTGAGTGTGCGTGTGAGTGTGTGCATGTGTGTGAGTGTGCGTGTGTGTGTGTGTGTGTACGGCACACGAGTGGCGGTCAGAAGACAACTTGCAGGAGCCAGTTCTCTCCTTCCATCTAGTGAATCCCTGGTATTGAACTCAAGTCATCAGGCAGAGCAGCATCTTTACCCACCGAGCCATCTCACTGGGCCCCAAAGCTAGTTTTAATTATGTAAATATACAGTATAGGCCTACAAATTTTTAAATATTAACTTCTCTATTTTTGCAAGTAAACATTTCTCCCTTACTAACACTAGGTTTTAAATGTTCTGTTGGTTAAATACAATACGATAGTTAATTTACGTAAGATTACTGAGAATAAGATGATTTTTTTTTCTCCATAGGTATAAGGAAGGTTTTAAGCGTTTTTGAGCATTTGATAGAGTTTATCTCTTTGTTTCATTACCATTATTTATTTTATTTTTTAAGATCTATTTGTGTTTCGTGTGTATGGGTGTTTTGCCTGCCTGTGTGTATATGCACCATGTGTGTGCAGTGCCTGAGAGGGCCAAAAGCGGGTGACAGATCCCCAGTTGGTTGTGAGACACCATGGTGGGTGCTGGAAGCCCAGCCCCAGTCCTCTGCTAGAGCTGCAATTGCTCTAACTGCTGAACCTTCCTCCAGCCCCGACACTGTTCCTTTAATAAGTAGTCACTCAAATTTCAGTGCATTTATAACAATGAACTTGAGAAGAAATCTTTAAATTAAGTTCTGTTTCTCTCCCTAAGAAACACAGGTTGGTAGACTATTACAGCCGGCAGGGACTGGAGAGCTCACTCAGCTGTAGTGTCGTCATAGAGATGAGGACACTGGGCTGAGAGACAGCACTTGACCAAGGAGCTAATGGCATCATGGTGCTGTCATCTGGGCATCGGTCTCCTGCCCCTGTTTAGACTCAGGCACTCTGCTCTCTCGTCGTAGGTCACAGACCACCCTGGGAAAGAAGACTTTTGCTCTCCTCCCTACACCCATTATGAAGTCCCTCCCACTTTCTACCGCTCGGCCATGCTCCTTAAGCCCCAGTTGGGACTGGGTGCAATGTCCCGACTCCCGTCTACCAAAAGCAGGATCCTGATCGCAAGCCAGAGGTCTTCCACGAGTGCCATTCACCCACCCGGACCAATAACAACAGCTGCCGGTTTCTACGGTTCTGATCCTTCAGGTAATTAAGCCTAACAATGGCTCTCGTTTCCTGTTGCGCGTTTAATATTAACTATGAACTATTGCAGCTGTCTACTTCTGAATGCTTCTAATTCTTAAAGAAGCCCTCCCTCACCCCTCCGTCTGTCTGTAGACGTGGATGTTCCTGAGAACTCACCTGTTGGGGCCGTCATCTTCCGTGCCATCTTCACGTCAGTGGTCCCCCTATTGTCACCTCCTGACTTCTTCCAATTTCTCCTTTCTTTAAAACTCCTGTAGACTCAGAAGACTTGATCTGGAGGTTAGTTTTAATTGCTAGAAGAGAGTCTCAGTGAGGGATTGTCTAGATCAGGTTGGCTTGTGTACATGTCTATGTGAGATTGTCTTCATGACGTCAGTTGACCTGGGAAGAACCAGCCCACTGAGGGCAGCACCATTCCCTGGACTCAGGGTCCCGAATTGTGGAAGAGTGATGGCTACCACTGTTTATTTTATAGCCCTTGAGATAATATTAGTATTTACATTTTGTGTACAGAAGTCTGCATGTTATTCTTAAGATAAATTATTCAAAATTAATTATTGTGTAAAAGTATACTTAAACTTAAAAAAATGTGCTTATCTTTTTCACTTTATGTACATGACTGTTTGCCTGCATGTATACATATGTACCACAGGCATGAAGCACCCACTGAGGCCAGAAGAGAGCATCAGATTCCCCTGTAATTGAAGTTAACAGAATATTGTGAGTGGTCTTGTGGATGCTGAGAATAGAACCCTTGTCCTTCAAACGACCAACAAATTCTCTTAACCTCTGCATCATCTCTCCAGCCCATTTGAACTTTTTTTTTTTAAGGCCAAACTAACTTTCTGGAAAATTTATAGCTGTTATTTTTGCTGTAGAGTTCCACGAAAGTCCCATGTCCTCGGCTCTGTTGGAGTTTCACCTTCTCATCGTGGAGCCAAGTTTCACCTGTCACTCAGAATGGCCTAGAACTCACTCTGCGTGCCAGACTGGACTCAACGCTCTCCTGTGTCTTCCTCCTGAGTGCTGGGGTTACAGATGCCAGTCACCGTGCACCATGAGCACGGCGATTATAGTTGGAGAGAAACTTCTTCATCTCTTTGCTCTTTATCACGTTGTGAATTGTCACGCACTCAGAGAGAGTTATTGATGGCCTTAGTCTTTTTTTTTTATAAGCTTCTGTCTTTGTAGTTCCCGTGACAGCTGTATATCTTAATGGAATGGCCTATGCTTGGAACCGGTACAAGTCCACCATGATTCAGACAGTAGGCAACGGTTCCTGGGGGGGGGGGGGGGGTGGGGGTGGCTGTCAGCACTGGTCCTGGTGTGGAGACAAAGCAATCAACACAGGAAAACATCCTGCCCTCTGGGAGCTGAAAGTTTAAAATCTGAGGCTGACTGAAGTCAGTCAGTTCCGTGGTCGGTTGTGGTAAATAGGTAATGCTGAAGACATGAAACATTGGTGAAGGAGGAAGAGGAGGGTCTGGGCCAGAGGAAGGGGATGGACATTTTGAACAGAGCGATCAGAAAGGCCTTCCTGAGAAAGTGTCTTTTAAGCCACTCTCGAGGGAAGAGGAGGGGGAGACCCTGGTGGATGCCTGCAATATTGCCTTCCCGGCAGAGGGAGGAGCCAGTGCAAGGCTCCACCCCCAAGGAAGCTAGAAGGGAAAGGCACCAGAGAGGAGAGTGGCAGGGGAGTGGTATCAGGATGGAGGAGTTGGGGTCTTATAAAACCTCACAACGTTGTGGGGATTTGGCTCACTGTGAGTCAGCCCTTGAAGCGCTTGGAGCCAGGATGGCATGGTCCAGCTCTAGTTTAAGCAAGAAGTCCTTGACTGTGTTGTGGAAAGCAGACCACCCAATAGTTCACATTGTAGGACTCGTTTCTGGAGTCTGTGCTGAGTGACTGTGTATTCACAAGGTCTCTCCGTTTGGGCTGTGGGGATATGGAACAAATTCAAGCTGTTGTGGGTTGTGACAAGTTTTATCCTTGGCTGCCTAGCAACCCATCTCAAAAAATCACCCTCAGTCTTGGGTGGTTTTTCCTTTTTATTCCGGGATTGATAGTCACTGAGAGCAGTGGTTCTCAACCTTCCTAATGCTGTGACCCTTTAATATGGTTCCTCATGTTGTGGTGACCGCCAACTATAACACTATTTTTGCTGCTACTTCATAACTTTAATTTTGCTACTGTTATGAATCGTAATGGAAATGTCTGATATGCAATCCCTGTGAAAGTCATTTGACCCCATAGAGAGCATGACCCACAGGTCTCAGGGCATTCTGAGACTGCAATGGAAGTTCTTGAATAGTCTGTCCTCAAGATGTGAAGACGCTCTGCTGCTGCCTCACACACCCTAGGTATCTTGAGCATCCCAAACACTGCCTTCCACTCCTCCTCTGTTCACATTCCTCCTTCCTGTGAGTGCACTGGAAACTGCCTCCGGGCAGACAGCCAAAGTCATGGGGGGTGTACTGAGCTCACGTTCTTTCCTCTCAAGGGCCACAACCCTGCCAGGGCTCGTCTGCCGTTGCTGAGAACGCCAGTTGCGTGTGTTTGCACACATGTTGATTGTCCTCATTTCCTAGCTCTTCACGGCAGACTCTATGCTGTTGATGCCTCTTAGGTAGGATGTCCTTTACATAATTACAAAAGCTTTTGGCTCCGGTGGCATTCATGTCGCTAATGAATACAAAGTTCTGCTTCTGTGTCTACGCTTTTAGTCCTCGATTATTTACTTGGTGCTTGTTTGTCCTGAATGAAGACTGTCTTTGGTGTGTGTCACTACATGTGGTTTTGTGTTTAACCACCCCGTCTTTGGCGCATGTCTGCACATGGTTGTGGTTTTGTGTTTAACCACTGTTCATCCTCTGTAGATCTGGATTCTCTGTCCTGCCTACTGGGCATCTTCATACCTGTTTACAAGGTGTCGCCCAAAGCTCTGCAGAGCATGACGCTGGCAAGAGTGCTGGTGACAGCGTGGATGCTCCCTCTGTGACCCAGCATTTACACATTTCCAGTGTCAAGTGAGCTCTTGTGTTCTAGAAATCTAAGAAGTGGTTTGATGCGCGAATCCTAATACGTTAACTGTGTTTTTTTTTTTTCCCCAGCCCAAGTAGGAAGTCTCTTAAGGGTCTTGTAGCCCTGTAAGCTCTGAGTTAGTCAGGGGAGGCCCCGGTGCCTCCATTCCTCTGCTGGGTTTGCAGGCACCTGGGTATAATGCAATGGTCTGAAAGAAGTGGACAGACAGATTGCACCATCCCGCGCCACCCCGTGCCACCCGCGCCATCCCGCGCCACCCCATGCCACCCGCGCCATCCTGCGCCACCCCATACCACCCGCGCCATCCCGCGTCACCCCATACCACCCCGTGCCACCCCGTGCCACCCCGCACCATCCCGTGCCATCCCGCGCCATCCCGCACCATCCCGTGCCATCCCGTGCCTTCCTGCACCATCCCACAGTGCAGCTCCTTCAAGGGTTCCTGTCTCATAGCCACTGCTATTTCCTAAGACTTACAGATTGTGATGTGACCACGTGAAGAATCAGCAGACCCAAGGGCTTCCTGATTCTTAAATCTTTTCTGATTTTTTTTTTTTTGAGGCCAGCTCTTTCTGACTCCAAAGTCATCTCGAAAACCAAGCTATTGCCGTCCTCTGGCCTGAGTGTGAAACTCAAGACATTTGGGCGCTCGGAGCACAAAGGGGCTCCAGATCCTTTTGTATGGGCATAAAGTCTGTTCGGTGGAGGCCATGCTTGTCCACAGAGGAGTTTACAATTACCGCTCCACTTCAAGAGTTAGGAGAAGACCCTGCTTTTCTACACTGTCTTTTTAAAGCTCTGTATGTTTTATGGTCTTTCTTCGAAAACAAATCTTTAATGCCCCCAACATGCAGAATTTGTTAACCTACCAAGTGTGCCGGGTGGCAAAATGTAATTTGCTTGCGTGGGTAATGTATTTGAAACACATTCATTTTTCTCCCTGAAAGCATAGTGCTTTTATATGAGGCAATGCAAGAAAGAAATGTAATATTTTTCTGATAGGAGCAGTTGAGGCGTTGAAAGATTTTTTTTGAAGGATAGATGATAAAACTTCATTCTATAAATAGCTAGAGACATTCAATCAGCTAAGCCGGAACACTTTCTCTCAAGATGTAGGCATCAATGGTATAGATTCTGATTATTAAAATAAAATTTATTTTGGATTTTGACATGCTCTGCAGACATTCTTGCAGGGACTTTTTAAAAAAAAGGGTCAATCTCACCAAGTTTAGAAAGTGAAGAAATTATTAACATAATTTGAAAAGCAAATAAATGGAATTGGAATATTTGAAACCAGCCCTGTTCAGTTGATTGATGATGCAGCTGAAAATTTAGCAAAATACAAGCCTGTGATCAACATCTATGGATAAGAATTCTAAAATGAAGTAAGGTATGGTAGCTCACGGCTTTATCCCAGCACTCGGGAGGCAGAGGCAGGTGGATCTCTGAGTTCAAGGCCAGCCTGGTCTATAGACCTAGTTCTAGGACAGCCAGGGCTACACAGAGAAAGCCTGTCTCAGACAATAAAAAAGAATTCTAGAATGAAAATATTATTTTTCCATCCCAAGACTGCACCGAAGCAAATAATCGTGTTTTGAAATCTCTTGTTGGCATAAGAAAGTGAGTCTTAATTCATTTAGTTGCTCTGTATGGGTGTCTCAGCCTCTGTAGATCAGAGCCTGGCTGGATACTAGGAAGCATGAAGCTTGGACACCCATGGAAACTGTCAGGAAGCTGCTGGCACTGGGCCTGTGCCGAGCAGCATGTATGTTGTGGGACAGTGTTAGCAAAGGAAGGGATTGAGTGGGGACACCCTGGTGGGACACCTGGGGGAGGAACAGGGCCCGGATGACTTCTTAGAGTGGATGCGGTGCAATAAAGAGGCCCCAGAAGAAACACATGACAAAGACATGGGGTTCCGAGTTCCTTAGGAATCAGGCCATTTCTGTGTATAGAAGAGGTGTGTGTGTGTGTGTGTGTGTGTGTGTGTGTGTGAGGGTGGATGTCACTGGACACAAAACCAGATGGGTAAATCGGGGCCAAGTATTGAAGAGAGTTCAGGGCTAGACTAACCTTAAAGGGTTCTTGTTTTGTTTTGCTTGTTGGTGAGGAATTAGGAATCTTTAGGTTTCAAATATGAAATTGACATTGTCTGTTTTGAATATAGGTCAAGGTAGGGGGTGTATGACAAATCTTTCCTCATGGGAGAGCCATGCATGAGAATCCTCATAGAAGAGCATGAGATGCTAATGTTTTATACTTTTTCATATTTCCCAGGTTTTTGTAATGCCACACTTCATTTGCAAATTATTTTTGTTTGTGTTTTATGCACAGGAGTGTTTTTGCCTGCATGTATGGCTGTGCAGTGCATGCATGCATGCAGTGCTCTCAGAGGCCAGAAGAGGGCATCAGATCCCTTGAAATTGGAGTTACAGATGGCTGTGAGCTGCCATGTGGCTGCTGGGAACCGAACCCTGGTCCTTTGCAAGAGCAGCCAGTGCTCATAGCTGCAGAACCATCTCTCTGTACACCCAACGTAGAAACCTTGTTTTTGTGAGCATCGTAGCTTTGAGATGAGGGTCCACACTGTAGAAGTCAGGCTGGTGGAGTGGAGGGGGAGGGATGTGTTCTTAGGGCTCATGCTGATCTTCCTCGGGTCCCTTTTATTAGGTACCAGGTCTGCAATTCTCTGAGCCTCCGTCTTGTTGCCTCTGAAATGGGAAGAATGGCAGAATCAAAAGCTTCCAGCTGCTGACTGAGCTCACCATTAGCTCCTGACATTCAGAAGGCCACTGGTTAATCAGAACCCTTCACTGGGCCTCCAAGGCTCTGGGGCCAGCTTCCCCCTGGCCTTCTCCTGCGAGTCTTTTGGATCCTCTTGTTCTTGTCTCCAGACATACTGACCACTGTGGCCTCCATCACTCCAGGCATGCTGTAGCCTCTCTTTCTGACTTGACAGTCTTGTGCTTACAATGGCCTTCAGAATGCAGTTCCCACAACACCCTCCAAAGCTGACTCGGTCTCATCATTTAATATTTCATCATCCATGTCTCTGCATCTAAGAGACATACAGCTTTGACCGTATCACGGGACAGCAGCCTCTCCTCAACCAGGTACCTTCAACCCACCATCCCCTGTGTTCCTTTCATTGTCTTGGGGAAGGTTTGCCAGATCTTACTTTGCTTTTGCATAATTATTAGCACTCAGCCCTCCGCAATGTGCAGCCGATGAGAACAGAAGGATTTAAAACTTAAGCAGCTGTGAGGGACCAGCCAAGGGTGGGCCATCTGCGTCTGTCTTCTTTCCCCTCCTTCCCCCAGGCTCAGCAGTCATTGGAGAAAGTGGGGGGGGCATAAGAGCAGAGGGTAGGGGAGAGCGGTAAGATGCTGTTTTCTTACCGTGACCATACAAGCACACGCACTCACAACTGTTGTTTCTGCACAAGACCTGTACGCGATCTAGCCACTCAGAAGTCCAGCACGTCCAGGGGAGGAACTGCCCTGTCTCACTCCTCGCTATGCTTCTGTTAGCCGCTAATGGCTGCTGAGTGGGGAGGTGGCCTTTGCTTTGGGTCTGTGACTGCTGGTAGGTTGCCTATGCCCCAGTGGGTGGGTTAAGAGAGCAATGTATTACTGCCACCTAAATTCTGCTCCACTGTGGCGTCTCAGTGATGATTGAATCAGATGGCAAGGGAACATGGCCTAATTGCAATTCTTTTGGCATTTAAAAAAATTTCTCCATTGCAGGAGATTGAACCCAAGGCTTTACAGATACTTGGGCAGGGACTCTACTAAGTTCTGCCTCCAGCTTTTCCTTGGGAAACCTTAAAATGTTTACTTATTCATTCATTTTTACGTGTTTGTGTATGAGCCCGCATGAGTGTATCTGCACTGTGTATATGCTGGAGGCCAAAGGGATGCACTGGAGCCGTGGAGCTAGAGTTACAGACGATTGTGAGCCTCTGTATGGGCGCTGGGAACCACCCGGTGTTCTTAACCCCAGAACTATCTCTGCAGCCCCCTTCTTTGTTATCTTAATGATTCAGATGACCCAGAGACTTAATCTGGAAGCTGCAAAATGAAGCATTTCAGTCTGTTCTGGTGTTCGGCTTGTAATACATCTCACTCTCAAACTATTTCCAACATCAGTGATGTAGACATTGGCTATGGTTGTGTGTACATTGTCCAATGTGTGAACAGGGCTGTCCCAGGCATAAGAGGTGTTTTTGTAAAGAATTTGTGACCCATGAGATTATGGAGCCTGAGCACCATCACCTTGACAGCTGTCTGCAAGGTGTAGACCTAGGAAAGCTGACGGTACAACAAGGTCAGGGAAGATTCATGCCGCAGCTCCAGCACTCGGGCAGAAGGAATTCAGTCTCTGCCCATCTCTTGATCCTACTCAGATCTCAACAGATTGATGCCCACTCACACTGGAAAAGCCTCTGTTCCATTCACCCTGACAATTCAGTTGCTAATTTCTTCTGGAAACACATGCACGGGTAATTTCTAACCCAGGACCCAAATATCTGGTTAACTCTGTATGTATCACTAGCCTTCTAACCCTGTGGGTCAAGTTCACTTCAGAATAGACTGGAAGGGGAGGGAGAAGGAAGAAAACCCAAGGATGAATGATGTCAGCTGCAGCTCCCCTGTGTGACAAAAGCTATCTGATCAATTAACCTATCTGTACTTGTCCAGACAAATGGTCTGGACACTTGCATCTGCCTATTCTTGGCCTCGAGTTACTGTGGGATCTCAAGGTGTCTGTTTTGTTTCTCATTATAGATGAGCCCCGGAATAGTGTCTTTTCTTCAGGTTTTCAGATTCTCAAAGGAGATGTGCCACAGTTTGGTGTTTAACATGACCCCTGAAGTCCATGTGTCCAAGGTCTGTCCCCATGGCCACAATGCAGAGAGACAGTGGAACTTTCGAAAGGTAGGGCCCCGGGTTAGGTCCTTAGGCTGCAGGGTGTGTCCCCTTGAAGGGGTTTGTGCATCTTTGCTCTCTTCCTTTTCTTTTGCCATCAGGACAGGAGGTGCGTATTTTGTTCCCTATGGATATCATTTTGCATCCCCATCAGACAGACCATGGTCTGGCCAATTATAGACGAGCAAGAAGCCTGTTTTTTTTTTTTTCCTAAGGCAGTGTCTGTGCATTTGACACAGCCTAGATTTCAACTGAGTACTTATCAGTTTGGTCTGTGGGCTTATCTGTGAGGGGTTGTCTTGATTGTTAGTTGATAGAAGGGGTTAGTCCATAGTTGATAGAAGGGGTTAGCCCATTGCGGGTGGTGCCATCCTTAGGCAGATGGGTCTGTACTGTATGAGAAAGATAGCTAAACACAAGTACGTATCCTGTCCAGCCAGCCAGCAGCGTCCTCTATGGTTCCTGCTGTACCTCTTTGGTTGTGAAGTGAGTTCTGTGATTAAAGATTTGCTATATGGAAAAGGAAGTAGTTCGTGCCTCGAGTTCCCTCAGTGATGGACTGTAATCTGCAAACTGAAATAAATTCTTTCCTCCTTTAAGTTGCTTTTGTTGGGAGTGTTTTAGCACGGCCACAGAAAGCACACCAGAACAGTTGGTTTTCCTAGACGATCGGCTACAGTGTTGGAAAACTGACCAACGTGGGACTGTGTGTTGTCCTCTAGTCTTCTATTTCTTCCTGTTCCTACACCATGACCTCCAAGGTTCAGAAGGTGGCGAGCATGCAGGGGGCTGGGCAGGCAGAATCTCAGGCTGAGTCAGTGAGCGAGGGAATTGGGTGTGAGCATTGTCTGGATGCCCACTGTGTCCTGGGCTCTCTCTTCTCAGGACCTTCTCCTGCTCCCCTCAGGGCCTCATTCTGGGACTTTCGATTCTGTGGTCTCTGTCTTCGAGGCTTCTCACCTCGCTCCTCCCAGGACCCCATGTTCTGCACTCTTTGGTTTACATGTTTGTTTTGTCTAAGTGCATCCTCAGGAGTTAATTTCCAGAGAAAGAAGGATCAGAGACGGCCACAGGGAGGAGTTTTCAATTTCTGAGGATGATTTTAAGCTTCACCCACTGCACTGAAAGTCATTTTCCAGGCTGGAAATGATTTCTTTTAAGAACTCACAACTTCTGTTGTTCATCAAGAGACATTTTTATGCCAATTTGATAAAAGAAAATTTGCAGGTGACCTGATTTCTTTTTCTTAGGGCGTTTTGTGATTCTCTCTTCTCATTATTGTTTTTGGGTTTCCATGTGTGTGTGTGTGTGTGTGTGTGTGTGTGTGTCTGTGTGTGTGTGTGTGTGTAAATGGGCACACAAACTGGTCATTATGTCAGAAAAGAGGGAGAAGAAGGAGCACTAGTTAGAATAACGACTTGGATCTACTTACTGCTGATAGCCACGCTGTGATCTTGCTACTAACCTCAGTCTCTGTCTCTCTGTTTCTCTCCCCACTTCTCTTCTTCTCTCCATCCCTCTCTCCCCTTTCCCTTCTCTCCCTCCCTCCCTCTAACACTCCCAGATATATTTTTTTTTAATTTAGTGTGGACCATTGCCTTTTGTTTGCATGATTTTTCCTGCCAAATCTTCCTTAGACATTTTAGACTTTTAGACTTGCTTCATTTTCTACCTTCTGCTGAATTTCTGTTTTCCCATTTTTAATGTCGAAGATGCACTCTCCGTTACTCCCAGCTTCCTTCCCTTGCACATTCTCCCTTATGTTATGGTGGCAGCATCTTCTCATATTAATGCGGTGACTTTAAAGGTTGTTAGCATTCTCCTCGTTGTCTCCAGGGCAGTCGCTCTTTCCTCTTCGTGGTTTTGTTTTGGGAAATTTTCCCCACTTCTCCATGATTGTTCACTCCTGGCCATACTGAATGAATTCGGATTCATTTGCGCTAATTCCCCGGGCATCTCTTTCCCCTCATGCTGGGGCTTGGCCAGGGTGGAGGTGGTGTTCAGTCCCTGGGAACTGGGCATCCTGTGCCCGCAGGAACATCTCTCTCCTCCGTGCTCGCTTGCCCTTGGGCTTGTGTCTGCTCACCTGGCTGGCTAGGCTGAAGGTCAGTGGCTGCTTCCTCTGCAGCAGTCAGCTGCCTTCTCACAACCCCTCTTCCTCCTCCTGCAGTCAGGGACCTCCTCTTGCGTTCTCTGTTCCAGAGCAGTTGGAAGACCTGGCTTTGTAAGTATCTGTCTCCTTTCTCGCTCTTGCCTGAGGTTTAAGTCTAGGAATTGCTGAATGGAAAACACTGGGTGATCATTGGCTGGGAGTTTCAATGCTGCCACTTGAAATAGAGCAGCTTTTATTTGAAAACATCTTCCATTGGAGAGAATTAAGGAAAAAAAACCATGTTCTACCCACTTAATCAGTCTGTGGTCTCCATTTCTGCTTAAATGAAGTAAGTACTGGGCACAGCACTTAGGGATCTGGTTAGTATCGTAAAATGCATCTGTGATTGTAAAGGCTTTGATGAAAATTGTGCTTTTAAGTCTAATCCATGGGGAAAAGCCTCTCATTGTTCTCATGGCATGATGCTTGAGTGCTTTCTGTAGCAAATGCAGCAGCTGCGTTCATTCCTCTTCCGACCCGAACTGCCGAAGCCGCTGATCGGGAGCAGATGAGTCGACAGAATCTGCTCATAAGAGTTCTGTGCCTTTGGATTTGCTTCTGAGTTGCTGCAGCCCGTCCTGAAAAATCACTGATGCGATCGAGATCTGAGCACGGTTCTTCAGCTGTGTTTATAAGGCAACAACTCAGGGCCCCAGACAGAACGAGGATTTAGTGAGCCTCGGCTAGCCCAAGGTCACCTCGCGCTCAGCCTGTCTTTCCGGACAGCTGCTATCTGAGCATCGCTACACAGCCTGCTATGTGCAGTGCTGGTATCATTGTGCCTGCGGCTGTTTCCCCTCTGGTGGACGTGCCCTTTGATGCTCATCTCATCTTCCCAACTTGCAGCTCCCATCTCTGACACATCTTCTGGCCATTGCTTTACTCCGGTACAGCGGCAAATATGCCATTTGATATTTGGATCCCACTGCATTAAACCCGATCACTTTCGCTGACATTTATACCTAATAGAAATGCAGATGCAGGTATTGAATTGTACTTACTCAAGAAATCCATAAATGGTTTTTTAAAAATGTTTTATGTGTATTTTGCCTGTGTGTCACCTATGTGCCACCTACATGTCTTCTAATCATAAAGGCTAGAAGAGGATGTGTCAGATACCAACAGACAGTTGCAATCTGCTATGTGGGTGCTGGGATTTGAACCTGGGTCCTCTGGAAGAGCAGTCAGTGCTCTTCACTGCTGAGCTATCTCTTCATCCCTTACTCCAGAAGGTGTATCTTTTCCATTAAATCATCAGAAGATAATAAACTTACAATTAAAATCTCAACTGAAAAGACAGTACACAAATAGGATTATTTGGTCTTATAGATTATTTCTAGCTTTGCAGTATTTTTTTTTCTTAAATCCTTATATGGTTCATAGCTCCCAACACTAACAAAACAAGATACACTTCAGTAAGTAACTCTTGTTTGTTTTCGTTTCTGGCTTTGATATTGAATGGCGCCAGTGAGCCACTACTGTTGATAAGGATTTCTTTTTTTTCTTTTCCCTTAAAGATTTATTTATTTATCTGGGTGTGGTAGCACATACTTTTAAGCCCAGTACTTGGGAAGTAGAGGCAGGTGGATCTCTGTGAGTTTGAGGCCAGCCTGGTTTACATAGCAAGTTCCAAGTGAGTCAAGGCTACCTAGTGAGATTCTGTCTCAAAAAAAAGATGTATTTGTTTTTATTTCATGTGTATGAATGTTTTGCCTGCATGTCTATCTGTGGAGCTGCCATGTGCATGCTGGGAATCGAACCCAGGTCCTCTGGAAAAACAACTAGAAGTGTTCTTAACTTCTGTTTCTTTTGCGTACTATTCTCTGGCTGTGTATGCTTGTGTGATGTGGTTAACAAAAGTGTGCACATGCACATGTATATATGTATGCATGTATATGTGTACATGTGTGTGCATGTGGGTATGTGTGTGCACGTGTGTTCATGCATACGTGTGCACATGTTGGCTCTGTTCACTCCCTTCCCTGTTCAGGCACTGTGTACCTCCCATCTTCCGTGCCACCTGCATCTCTGGGGTTACTCTGTGGGTCACAGAGTGACCACATGGGGTGCTTTCTTGTAGGAGGAGAGCTTAGCACAAGGCTGTTCTGACCAGTTTCTTAAAGTTTCTGCGAACTGTTGTATTTGCAGTGTGTGTGATTGTGGTGGGAGATGTGTGTGTACAGACATAGGGAGATCGTCTAGGTGTGCAGGCCTTTTTAATTTGTAATAAAGATTACTTTTTCCCTCATCATATGTACCCAAGACTAGTCAAGCACTAAGACCTGCAGCCTGCTGACCCTGCCACCTCAGGCCAGCTTTCCACCTGTCCCTGCTCTGCCATCTCAGGCCCGCTCTCCACCTGTCTCTCAGGCCCGTTCTCCACCTGTCCCTACTCTGTGACCTCAGGCCAGCTCTCCACCCTGTCCCTACTCTGTGACCTCAGGCCAGCTCTCCACCCTCTCCCTACTCTCTGCCTACCGCCACTCACTTCATTTCCCTTTCCTCTGCAACCCTCTGTCAGGAACAACTCTCCCTCCTTCATAACAGTTTATGCCGTTTTCCAAGGAGCAGCGATCCTAATACCTTGACGAGCAGGGTTCCGTGGTGCAATCTGCTCTCTCTTCCCTCTTCTCTCCCAACCTGACCAGCTGCTGCTTACCTGAGCCCCCCCCTCCCCTTCCTTCTTCTCCCCCACTGGCACCTCATTGCCTGGCATGCCCAGACTGGGCTAGGAATCCCCTCTCTCCTGCTCCTAGCTCCGGGTCCACTCAACCCATTTTGTCATCACTGTCTGAGCACTCCTGAGGGCTTGGCAGGACCAGGGCACGTTCGTCCTTATTTCCCCTCTGGTGTTTCTCCCTTTTGCTTTGCTTGGGCATCACCTCCCACTCTTCATGCTGAGCACAGGTGACCACAGTGTGTGCTGATGCCACCGACACGTGTTCGAGCCACCATCTTTTGAGCCATCTACCTACTTGGCCATCTACCTGCTTCCCTGTATCTTTGTTGCTGTCTCAATCTCGGTCTCTTTTAGCCTCTTACCTGGCCTTCTCGGTCTTCCTCCATCAACAGTTTTATTGAGCTATGATATGCACACCACATATTTCACTCACTTAAAGGACAAATCCAATGGGTTTTTTTTTTTTTTTGACTCTTCTTAGCTATGCGATCATTACCACCGTAACGGTAGGACATTTCATCATTCTGAAAAAAAGTATTGACTTGCTGTCACTCCAGATTTTCCTGAAGCCCCAGCCACTAACGTTCACTAACCTACTTTCTGTCTCTATAGATATCCCTGTTCTAGACACCTCATGTGTGTGGCCTTTAGTGCGTGACTTCTTCTGCTGGCTTCAGAATGTCCAAGTTTGACTATTTATAACACATCAGCGTTTCATTCCTTTGTCTCCTTATCTTGAGAAGACCAAGTGGCTTAGAAATTATTTTTTTCTCCTAGTTTGGAAAGTCAGAAATCTAAGATTAGTTACAGCAGGGCTGATGTCTGCTGAGACCTCTCTTGGTTTGTGGGTGAGAGTCCTCTTTCTGGGCACTCACATGGCCTCTCTTGTGAGTCCTCTCTCCGGGCATTCATGTGCCCTTTATCTGTATGCACACACTGGGGCACACGGCTGCAACTAATGACTGTAGGGGTGACAGGCTTCAGCCCAGAAGGAATATTTTTTGTTGATGGCGGATCTTCCATTTTCTCTCTAGACAACACTTTATTTATAAATGCATCAATTAGTGGAGATTTGGATCATTTCTGGGTTTTGTCTGTTGTTTACCATGTGATCATTTGCTTCTCATCTTGTATAAGTTTTATGCATATTTTTTTCTCTTGGGTATTGTATTAGTTAGGGTTCTTTCGAGGAACAGACCCAATAGGATGATATATTGGTGTGCCTCCGTAGTCTCAATCTCTCACTGAAAACTTGAACTTTGAAGGCTCCTGAAGAATCGCTGGTCCTCAGCCAACAATGGCCTGGAAATGCTGTTTCTGAGATCCACAGTCAGCAGCAGCACAACAACAGGGCAAATCAGCTCATTGAAGAATCAAAAGCAAATGTTCTCCCTCCTGCCATGGCCCTTCTGTGTCTGGGTTTGTCCCTGAAGATACAGAGAATCCAAGCAGAGAATAGTTGGTTACCTTCCTAACAGTGTCGACGTTCACCAGCCTGTGCAGAGCTGTCTGCAAGATGTAGGATTTGAGGACCTTAAAGAAAGCGGTGATCTGCAGGCTCATGCTGTAGACAACCTTACTTCAGTTTCAGGTGCCTTTATACATGGATGTAACAAAGAAAACAATGGTCCAAGGAAGGTTGTTTGAGTTCAGAAAAACATGATCCAAAAAACATGTAACTAAATGTCAGTAAGCACAAACTAAATATTAGCAGAGTGGTCCTTTCCCAGAACTTTCCTTAGGACAAACCAATTTAAACACAATGCCTGGCATATATAATTATAGATGATATCTGGAAAGGCAAGAGAAAAAGGCAGAAGGCCATCTTCAGATTCAGGGGACACATACCAGATTGGGTTCTATAGCTGTGATCTGACATCCAACAACAATAAGCCTGTCTTATAAATTGAATGTAAATGTTTGTCACAGGGAACAAGAGATCACATCCAAGAACTCTCCAGGGAACAAAACACACACTGAGGAAAAGGCCCTCTGCCTTTCTCCTGGAGTCTCTGTCTCAGGTCCCCAAGGCATGGGCCACCATAGGCCATTCTTTTGACCATGTTCCGATGAGCAGTCATGGCCACTGCTGCATAAGTAGACACATCTTGCCAAGGAGGTTGGTCCCACGGATGGTAGGATGCACAGCTTAGCAAGACCGTTGATGCCATTTCTTCCCCAGCAGCCTGCATAGCACCCTCCAGGACTATGCAAACTGGCTGGTGGAGAGGAAGAGAGCCTCGTTCTTTACATTGTCAGCTCAGTGTCCAGAACTCTGTCGCCTGAAACAAAGACGACACATGAAGGATGAAACGGAAGAATGACGCTGCTTCCATATAGTTGAGGATATCGCCTCGAATCCAGCTTGTCTTGAAGAAAATCTCTTTAAAGAGGGAAAGTAGCCCCCCCCCTCCACACACATACACCTGAAAGCCAGTGGTTCTACAGCATAGAGTAGCTCTGGTAGAGTGTCTACTGAAGGCAGAGGCATGATGGGAAACACCCAGGAATCACTGTCTGGAAATGATGCTGCAATGCAGAGGTCATACAGGGCCTGGATGATTTTTGTAGCTTTTCCCTCTATACATTGAGCTCTTGCTTCTGCCCCTTCACCTTCATTCCCTTTTCTGAAGATGTTTGAACTCCTAAGAGTGTTCTCAGTCTGATTTCTGCCTAATCAATACCTCCTTTCAATTAAGAATCTCTCTTACTGTCCCAGTCTGAGCCAGCCAGGTTTCTGTTACAAAACTTGGATTTCTTTGAATTTTGTTAGGTTGACTCTGTCAGGTAAAAGCTACTCCTGAAAAAAATCCCTTCAAAATAAACCTTTCTTGGTTTGGGGAGATGGTTCCGTGAGTAAAAGCGAGAGGATCCAAGTTCAAATCCTTAACTTCCACATAAAATCTGGGCAAGGTGTCATGTGCCTATAACCAGTGTTGGGGGGGTAGACAGATCCTGGGAGCTCACTGGCTAGCCAGCCTCGTTAAAATGCCAAGCTCTAGGTTCAGTGAGTGGCCTGGCCCCCCAAAAGAAGGAGGAGATTAATAGAGGAAGACAGGCCCAGTCCTTGTCTGGCCTCCCTCCACACGCATGTGCTTGGGCACATACACTTTCATTTACATGTGTAGACACACTAGAGCACACACACACTAAATAAATATATACATACTTAAATCTGTATACTGAGGCCTACCAAAGCCTCTGGTAAGAGGCAACCTTGATTTTCCCAGCAGTTTAACTGCTTGAAAGTTATTTTCGTGTTGTCTTAATCTTTCTGAGGTCTCATTGGAAGACTATGCAGGCACATCCTTGCTGTCATCGTCCAACCATGGTTCTCTGACAGCGGCCTGGACACGACCACTAACAAAAGCCTTTCCTTAATTTCCTTAATTTACTTCTTGCTTTCCATAGGGATTTTCCAACCCAGCAAATGCTAAACCTCGCGTGCCTAACAACTACTTTCTGTCGAAATGCCAGTCTTAGTTCTCTACCTACACAGTACCAGGAGAATAAGCATGACACCTGTGGCATCCTCAGCCCCACCTGGAGTCTTAGAAAACTCTAAGTCCACCAATACGCTCTCCAAAGTCCATATTCTCTCAGTAACACTTGCTAGCTATTAGCATGAATTCACGCCCCCATAATTTTCTTTAAGCCATTGTTGGCAGTTTTTTTTTTTTTTTAAATGCCAGTTAGCTTCTTCTGGAAGTCTTTTTGAAGCTCCTTATACTCAGACTCCTCTTCTTATTTTACCCCAAAGTTCCTTATACTATCCCATCTGGACCTGGTTCCAGAGTCGTTCCTATAGAGCGAGTTCTTGTTATAATGGCTCCTGCCTTCAGGTACCTGAATCTCCACATTGCTGAATGACATGCCATCCCAAATATCAGAAGTTTAAAAGTACAGCAAACATTTCCCTTCTGATGGTTCTGTGGGAACATCTTGATGGGATGATTCTGACTTGGCATCCCCATGAGGATGCAATCGAGTTTGATTCGTGTTCCAATCATTTGACCAAGGATGGAGGATCCAGTTCTGTGATGTTGGGGTTGCTGGCTTCTGGCAAGCAACTTCTCACGTCTCCACGCAGGAGTGCCATTTAAATATCCCCATAGCAAGTAAGTCTGGCTTCTCCTTGAGGTAGCCATCAGAGAACAGAAGGGTGAACCTTCAATGTCTCTCATGACTTTCACTCAGAAGTTGTATACTCCCACCGCCACAGTAGTGTGTCCCTCATCAGGGTGATCCTCATTCACTAGTAGGGCTTGCTAGAGAGCCATTTGGGAAATTGGTTGTTGTGTACCTTGATTCTTGTTAAAGAGATGCTCTTCTCAATTTCAAAAAGTGTGGCATCAATGAGAGAAAATAGCAAGCCCATAGCTCTCTGTGCAGTGATGCTCACTATGTATTAGCCAATACTCTCTCTTCTAGCATGATAACGGGTAGTTGGATGGAGTGGAGTGAATGAGTAACGCCCCTCACAGGCTCATGTGTCTCAACACTTGGTCTCTTGTTGGCGGCACTGTTTTAGGTGCTGCAGCCCTGTTATAGGAAGTGTAGCCCTGGGGTGAATTTGGAGAGCTCATAGCCATGTCCTACTTCCAGTTCGTTCCCTCTATTTGTGGCTCATGGTTGAGGATGCGAGCTCTCGCTTCCTGCTCCAGCCACCACGCCTGCTTGCTGCCAAGACTCACCACCACCATGGACTCTTGTCCCTCTGGAACCGTAAGCCCAGATAAACTCTTCCTTCATTATGGTGGTTTTATCACAGCAAAAGAAAATGTAACCAACCCAGTGGCTATAGCCTCCCTTTTTCCCAGGAGGAAACTGAGGGGCTGGGAGTTTGAATTCAGTCATGTTGAGTCCAGGTCACCAGTCTTCTGCACAGCATGCTGCTTTCCTTGCTCTTTCTGTGTCCTGCTTTTCTTGGGACAAGATGCCACCTTACCATTGAACGTTTTCTAGACAGAGAATTGTCTCAGCAAGGGAGAAGGGTGGTAAAAACGGCCGCTGTGTATGCGTGCTGTCACGCAAGGTGCAGAGAGGCCGAACTGCTCCTCGCTGATATGAGCATAGCTAAGGATCTGGGAAAGAAAGAAAAAAAGTGCTCAGAAAAGTAACTAGGAAGAAAAGTGAAATAAATTAATAATTTGGCCCAAATCACATAAATATGCTGATATAAAGACTCCAAATGTAAAATTCTAAGGAAAAACCATCCTTGAAATAATGCCCTGAGTCATTGTTTATGATCACGTGCTTCTCTGTGTCTTCATTAGTTAGAGAATTAAAACACCTACTCATAGGTGTGTGTGTGACACACACCTTTAATCCCAGCACTCGGGAGGCAGAGGCAGGCAGAGCTGTGAGTTCAAGGCCAACCTAGACCACATAGCGAGTTCCAGGACAGCCAGGCCTACACAGTGAGAACCTGTCTCAAAACCAAACCAAAACCCAAACCAAAATCTGCTTACGTGTCCACTCGTGTGTTTAGTTACAATTCTGACAAGTTAGATGCAACCTTGACTTGGTTCCCGTCATAGACAAGGTGCCCTTTGGTCAATTAGCTCATGCGGTGTGTGCTTCCACGCGTGCACCTGTGTGTGGAAGTCAGAGGCCCTCCCCTTCTGCTCGCTGAGGCAGGCTCTCCCTTCTTTCTGCTGTGCTGTTGTTCAGCAACACTGCTGGCCATTCTCCTGGTTCCGCCTGCCATCTTGACACAGCGCTGGAGTTATGAATGGCCATCACTGTACCATTTCAAGGTTTCTGCTATTGGTTCTGAGGCGGGGTCTCTCTGTGCAGTCAAGGATGACCTCTGTGATACACCTCTGAGGGTGGAGGTTTCAGGTTGTATTTCTGTGTCTCGTTTGTGGGGTGAGGGGGCTCAAAACCAGGATGGTATGCATGCCGGCAAGCACCCCACTAACTACACCGTAGCCACCTTCTCTCTCCTCCAGTTCATACTGAGTTGGATTAATGACAATTTGCTTTCCTAACATTTTAATTTTGCTCTCTGGGACACATGACAGTGGGACAATGATTGATGAGACTTCATGGATACAGTGTTGAATCACGAATACGTGATATTATTCTAGCTGGCTGAGATTTTGTTTAGTACCACAGAGTCCTATTCTAAAGGAGAATCTATACAAAAAAGGAAAAAAGCCCAAACAAATAAAATTCACTTCATTTAAATGGGAAGATTTGATTTCTTCAAAGAATTTATTTTTCAAAGGAAATATAATACGACTTTGAAATAGCAGTGCGTCTTGCAGCTTTCAGCAGACAGCGGAATCTCTTGTTCAAGCAGGAATTTTTTTCTTTTGCTTTCTGGCAAAAACTTGTCAGAAAATTGAGCTTTGGCTAAAATAAATGAGTTCAGTTTGGCTCTTGCATGAGCCATCGACATTTGAACCCAGGATTTTAAAAATGTTTATTAGCTTTGAATTTATTTTAGTTAGCGTCCCCATGATGTTTGTGTTCACTTGGAAGGGACTTTGATGGGGAATACAAAGCACTTATTCCACCTCTCGAGTGGAAGTGTTTTGTAGAGGACACGCAATGACAGATCAAATTCTCTAACCCGCGTAAACCCTTTAAAGATTTTACTTAATTTGAATGGAATTAGGAAAGATCCTATTGAGTGAGATAATCCAGACTCAGAAAGACAAGCTTCAAATGATCTCCCTCGTCAGAGGCTCCTACCTCCAAGCAAATTCTCTTTGAGACACACAGAGGCCATTTACAGAAAACCGCAACCAATCAAAATGTAGAGTTGTGGAGCCCAGTCCCACGTAACACATCTACGAACACTCCTAAACCTACGGCTCAGGGAACATTTCTGGAGGGGTGGCTATGAGGTCATGTCTCTTGGAAATTCCGGGAGCTGTACCCATCAAGTCTCACCACGTGACTGCCCAGACATAGCTGAGCAAGAACAACAGCAAAAGCGGTACTAACATGGTGAGGGAAAGCCCGTGGGCCTCAGCCCTACACAAAGAACGACAGGCAGTAAGGGGTGGTGAGAGTGGAAGAGGTCATCTCCCAGGGAGGAGCAGATCACTCGGTTATCCAATACCCAGTAGTCAGCCCTGTAAGCGTACATACAAGTAACGTCATACAGACGGAAGAGGTTATATTTAGGAAACTATGTATACACGCATGTGCGTGATGTATCAATAATGAAAAAAAGAGGTGACTTTGAAACTGAGAAAGAGTAAATGGGAGGGTTTGGAATGGGAAGAAGAAATGGATAAATGATATCACATTTCAAAAATGAAGTAAAAACATTTTACTTGTTTTCATTCTGCGTGCATAAGTGTTCTGCCTGCATATATTAGTCTGTGTACCATGTACAGACAGTGCCATCAGAGGCCAGAAGAGGGCAGAGTTACAGATGGTTGTGAGCTGTCATGCGGGTGCTGGGAACCTCATGTGGGTCCTCTACAAGAGCAGCCAGTGCTCTTAGCAGCTGAGCCATCTCTCCAGCCTCAGCATAGACCCAGCATAGAGGAACAATCTTAGCAAGGTGTGGAAGGATGGACCTTTAATACCAGCACTGGGGAAGACAGAGGTGGGAAGGTTGAGGCCAGTCTGGTCCACATGCCGAGTTCCAGGCTAGTCAGGGCTAATATATTATTAAGATTCTGCCCTCCCCAAAATATTGTAAAGATACTCATACACATTGAGTACTAATCATGACTCTATCTTAAATCCGTTGCTTAGCTGGGAATAAAATTATGATCCTAGTTATTCAATCTTTTATTTTAAAGCTTATTTTTATTAGCTTGCAACCATTTGCATAACATTGGTTTCATTATGACATTTTTGCATATGCATGCGATATACTTTGATTGTGCCCCCCATATAGCCCTAGACTTCTGCTGCAGTATAACAGCTTTATTGTGATATCATTCACACCTGATGAAAATACTTTTGCAATTGAGTCTCCCTTTCCCCAGGTCTGTCCAGTTGACAACGGAACTACAAGGATAAGATGAGAGGAACCACACAGCCCTCGAGTCTTCTCAGGCTGGCCCACTTCACTTAAGAGCATTGTTTCCAGTTGCATCCATTAGTTTTCTGAAAATAAGGCAGCTTTATTGTCCTTTATGGTTGGCGACATTCCATTGTGTGCGTAAGCACATTTCCCTCCACTATTCCTCTGCTGCTGGATACCCGGGATGGTCCCGCAGCAGCTGTTGTGAGGGACGCAGCAGTGGACAGGGACGGGCAGGTGCCTCTGTGATGAGTGGACCTGGAGCCTCGGATCAGTATGAGGAGTGGGGGTGTGGCTGAGCCCAAGGAAAGCTCTACTTGTCCCTTGCTGTGGTAATTGCTCACTTTTACGTCCATCCCACCTTGAATAGATTGGTTTCGTAAGCTGTTGACACACGCAGCTCCGCTTTCCACTGCAGAGGCTCAGGCATTCGCCGAATGAGTGCTTTGAAGTGGGGTAATCACTGGAGGTGTCTAGAGTATGGACGCCTTTCAAAGCCTTTTAGAGACCAGCGCTTCCTTCTGTGCATTCATGGCAAACAGTTACAGAAACACTGAACTTAGTAAAAGGAAAAACACTTCACATTTCTTTCTCACCAAAGATTCTCTCTCTCTCTTTCTCTGTTTTACTGAAAATAAAATTTCCATAGAGTATTTTCTGATCATGAGGTCCCCTCCCCCAACTCCTCCCAGATCCTCTCCACTTCCCTACCCACACAAATCCACATCCTTTTTTTTTCTCTTTCTCTTTAGAAAACAAACGGGTTAACAACCCCCCCCCCAAAAAAAAACCAGATTTTTTTTTTTTAAAAAAGAGCACAACACACACACATACACACAATCAGAAACCATATTATACAAGCAAAAGATCAGTAAGACAGTAAAAAAAAAGCTCGGACAATATAATATGAGACCAAAAGTCTGCAAACAAGGCCGTTGAGTTCCTTTTGTCTTGGCCCTCTACTGCTGGGCATGGGGCCTGCCCTTAAGTGTGGTTTATATACCTGCTGAGGCTCTATTGGAGAAAACTAACTGTTCCTTTGTAAGGGGCTGTCAATTGGAGACAGATTCTTGGTTGGGATGGGGGCTTATATCCACTTCCCTTCCCAGCCCTGGGACCCATGCAGGCCCTGGGCACGCTGCCTCGGTCTCTGGGAGATCATATGTGTGTCAGTCCCGTTGTGTCAGGAAGACGCTGTTCTTGGCGTTC
The DNA here is from genome assembly GCF_903992535.2 of Arvicola amphibius. Lineage (NCBI taxonomy): Eukaryota > Metazoa > Chordata > Mammalia > Rodentia > Cricetidae > Arvicola > Arvicola amphibius. The sequence continues at coordinate 108,698,675 of NC_052056.1, read as the reverse complement.
TTCGTCCCCTTTCCATCTTTTCCACCTCCGCTCTTACCGTCTTTCTCTTCCTCTTCTCCATAGCTCCTGGACCCTGAGGGGCGGGGATGGATGAAGACATCTCACCTTTGGAGAACTGTTCATTTCATTGGCATTTATGGATTGGGTTGTGTCTATGTTCGATATTTTGAGTTCTTTGTACATTCTGTATTCTAGATATTAATCTTCTTTTCCAATGTGTAGCAAGCAAAGCTGCACATTTCCCCATCCTGTAGGCTATCCCTTTGCTTGATTAATTGTTTGAGGTGCAGAAGCTTTTCAATGTCAGGTAGTCACGTTTGTTGATTGTTGACATTATTTTCTGAGCAACCAGAGTCCCATGGAGAAGGTTTGTGTCTCTGCCTGTATCATTAAGCCCGCTCCCTACACCTTCATTAGCAGTTTCAGGGGTTCAGGTCTCATGTTAAGATCTTTGATGGGGGGGGTCACACCTCTGGGCGTTCCTTCGGGATTCCCGTTGTGAATGCCGGTCCTTTACCTATACAGCCATTCCCAACATTTGACTTGCTTCTTGGAGCTTGCATCTGTATATTCTCCTGAAGATTCTGTCATCATAACTGCTCCTAGTGACATGTGAGCGAGGTGTCCAGGTGCTGGCCTCTCTGGCTGGAAGATGAAGATGGATCCCCGCCTCACCGCTGGCACCTCTGTGGGCTGCTGCCGCCTGCACTCAGCTGCATCTGTGCCAGTGGCCCCTGCACCCTAGTGCCACTGGACAACATCAATGTGTGGGACATATACTCAATGTTCTTCCTCACCCTGAAGGACCGGGGCTTTGAGCTCACTTTCAGGACCACAAATGTCTCCAGCTTGTTCTTCATTAGGTTTTGGGGAGTTCCTCTATGACAGTCTCATCACCTTCTCCCCCTTAGTGGATGACTTTGGAGGCAACATCAGTGCCTTCATGGATGTTGGTGGCAGTGCTGGGGTGGCTGCCAGCTCTGATATCCTTGACCCTCTTCAGGAACTGGGCAGTGAGTGTAGGGTTGAATTTGATGACGAGAAAACAGCTGTCCTTGGCCATCACACTTATGATGTCTCAGACCTTGGCCAGCATACGTGATTGAAACTGAGAACCTGGTGAAGGCCCGAACCATTGATGGAAAATTATCTCTCAACCCCATTTTCTTCCAAGGAGCTGGAACGGTGACAATTTCTTGGTTTTGGGCATCCTAGCGGGCTCTTCAACCTCTATGTCCTTCCCAGATAAACCCATCACCCAGTACCATCATGCAGTGGGAAGAACCCTCTCCTGATCACAGGGCTCTGAGCCAAGAACGATGCCTGGGTCACCTTCCATGGTTCCTTGGATTTCTTCAGCGATGCCTTCTTCAGCTCAACAGTGCAGGGGATCACATCCGGCGCCCAGAGGTATTCTCAGTCAGACACCTGTGTGTTCACTGTGGCCCTTTACCACTGGATGTTCAAGGAGGAGGGCCTGCTCCGAGTGTCCCTGTGTCTCATCACCAGGTGGGCATGACAACCCCACCGTGTGTCTACGCTGCCACTGACCTTGTGGAGTACGGCATGGTGACTGAGCAGCTCTCCAGTGGCAAGGGGGTTCCCTTTGATGGTGACGGCATTCAGCTGGAGTCCCTGCACAGTGACCCCTTTTCGAGGACCTTCTGGAAGAGGAAAGGTAGCAAGTACAGTGTCCAGTTCAGGGCCCTGGTGTGTGGGGCGTATTCCAGTTTAAAGAAGATTGTAGCCACCTAGGCCACACACACCAATCTGCTTCAGCCTAACTGTCAGCGAGGCCACTTGAGCACACACAGAAGGAATGCTTCAGCCCCTCAGCCTGTCCCTACTATGCCAGTGCCTTCTGCACGATGGCCGGGCCCTTGATCTTCATCTGCCTTCTATGCCTGAAGGAGAAGTCGGACTGAACCAGAACCTGGGACTCTGTACAGCAGGGAGCTGGCAAGAGGACTTCACTGGCAAAGATTTCTGGGGTTTTTGTTGTTGTTTTTGTAAAGGTCACATAAATGCCACAGCCTTGCTGAGTGAGTGATGATGGGGGGAGGGGACAGGGAGCATTTTTTTCTGTAAGTTTGAATCACTTTGAATCACTCTGTGGCATTTTTCACATGCACGGCCACCCCATTTTCTAAAATGAAGAGAACCACTGCCCCCACAAAAGTACCAAAGAGATGAGAACGAATGTCTCTTCACCCCTGATCGGGCACCAAAGCCAGGATTACCTCTCCCCCCAAAGCTCAGCTTGGTAAACCAATGAGCTTATTGGGCTTACAGAGGGCAAGGGAGGAATCACTTATGATGTGAGTTGTATCACTGTGAAGTCCCGCCCCAGCCCATCCTGATTGGATGCTGCCCCTTCGGGCTAGCCTTCTACTGCCTGGCGACCTCAGCTTTTCCTGAGATCACTGGCAGCTCTGTGTTGGGGCCAGCGTCACGGCTAAAATTCCAAATGAGACCCTCAGGACCCTTCCTTCACGGCTACCAAGCCAAGGTAATCTCTACTCCATGGCGGCATTGTCAGGTGACCATATGGCTGGAGGGAAAGGCCAAATGACAACTCTGGTTTGAACCAGGTTCCCACCATGCCGCGCACTACACAACCATGCTTTAAAGTTTCTTCTCTGTAGCCTCGCCTTCTGCTTGCCACAGGCTTCAGGCTGTAGTCCAGCGATGCTTGCTCTGAGGTCTCTAAGCGTATACTTCACGGAGAGTCATGCCTGTCCACAGCACTGGGGCCTTTTTGAACTGGTGTCTGTGGCTGTTTCTGTTGAGAACTAATCACCAAGTGCCCAGAAGGGGAGCGTTCCCTGCTGTCCCCCTCTGCCAGCATAATGCCAGACATCTTTTATCCAGCGTCCACTCTGTTTCTGTTCCTTTACGTATATCCATTCCTGAAAGGGCCATGCAGGTGCAGAGACCCTGCTTCATAGCACGACACCGTCATCTTTGTGTTCCCCGGCTGGGTACACACCTAGGAACTAATTTGAAGTTTGTGCTAACATAAAGACAAGTACTGGGAAAACAAGAGAAATCACGACACCACTCGATGTAGGCACCTACCGGACTATACACAGTGGGTGCTGGACATGAGTCACGGCATCATTCTTTGCCAGGAGATACTGGTGTTCTCAGGGTAGAGTGAGGGCTTGGAGTTTGCCCAGTCAGTCTTTGGAGATTGCAGTCTGGCTAACCTTACCCCAAAGCAAGAAGGTTAGCAGTCTGGATGATTCTTGAAATCCATTTCTGTGAGGCTAATCACCTGTGGTTAAAGCCAATGGTGTATCTTGTTCTCACGAACTTAAGGTAACTTTCAATTTTGCAACTCTCCGTTCTGCATCTCCATCCTTTTAGCCTTTCCTGAGCTTAGAGTGTGGTCACTTGTCTGTCCTTGGTTCCTCTACGAGTAAGACTGTGAACATTCCCGGGTAGCGGCTGCTGGGGCTGTCCCTCCTGAGTCCTCTGAAGCATCCGCCCTGGTAAGGGGCCTTTCTATTAAAGATTGGTTTGCTAGTGTGCAGAATGGAAGCCTGCAAGATTAGTCTACTCATGGCGGATGACATACTCTGCGGGCTTCTGCATCTTGCTATCCACTGAGAAGTTTTCTTTTTGATTCATTTCGACAGATCTCAAGAAAGCCTCCAATTCAAATGCTGCAAAATCCAGTCTACCAAAATCTGGGCTTCGTCCTCCTGGGTACTCCCGTCTCCCAGCAGCCAAGCTGGCGGCCTTTGGCTTCGTGAGGAGTTCCAGTGTCTCTGCGGTGCCCAGCACCCAATCCCTGGACAGTGTGCAGCCGGAGCAGAGTCGGCCAGTCACCCGTGAGTGCGGCAGAGGGGCTGAGGGTGGGGGCAGGAGACTGTGCCCTGCTGGGGGCTGATGGTAAGACAGAAGATGCCTAAGAACCCCATATATCATTTCGTTTGGTTAGTTAAAAGCTTGGATCTACTACTTAAATCAGTCATTGTGTTAACTGTGTTTTAATCATCCACCAAGGAAAAATAACTTCCTATTGGACACTATCCTTTTTCTCAATTATGGGGAGTTAATGCCCTTTCAGTAGGCCCAGGCTCAGTTCCTAGAATCCACACTGGGCTGCTTACAACCACCTGTCATTCCAGATCTAAGCATTCCGATGCCTTCTTCTGGTCTCTGTGGTCAATACATGCATGTGTGTGCGCACGTGCGCGCGCACACACACTAAAATGAATATATCTTAAAAGAATCTTCCTGAGACTATTGTTGAGGTCATTCATGAGCAAGTATTAGGGTTTCCAATCATAGACACCTTGACTTAGAAAAATGAGATAAAACTCATGAAATGATTGAGTTTTACTTCTTATGATGAGTGTGTATTCTTTTAATTATTGCCTAGGAACTGGGTTCCAGGAGTAGAAAATCACCAGTCTCTTCAGAAGGTTAATCAATGAAAATGAGGTTTAATATGAAAGATTTTTGCAATGTTAACTCAGCATTACACTCGTGAATGTTATAAAATGCATTTACATACGTAGCTCATTTGATTATCTGTGTCTGCCTCGCATTTTAAGTAAGATTGGAATTGACAAGGAGTGTTATTAATACCTCCTACAGAAACAGCCATCAGCCCATCTCGAGTTCCACTGGCAAAGAGGGAGTAATTTTTTATTCATGGAAAAAGGAGCCGCCAGTGACCTGAGGGGTCAGGTTCCAGAGAAGCTATTTCTCATCTGAGATTAGACCTTATTGATGTCTCCTTTCATTCCGCAGATCTGGGCACTGATCAACTCCATCCCGAGATGGGAGTAGAGTTTGAACTTGTGGTGGTTTCTTTTTATTTATTTATTTATTTATTTTTTGGTTGGTTGATTGGTTTGGTTTTAAAGTTGCCTGTTTACAGTTGTTAATATAAACCATGAACTGAAGCTTTTCTCTATAGTTTTATGATGGAGCAGCCGTCGTTTTCTTGGCTGTCCCATTGGGCAGAGGTTAGTCTTTAGTCCTTTCACATCTGCAGTTCCCGAGTCCCCACCCCCACCCCCAGGTACTTCCACTTAGGTAACTCTGATGGCGGCCCCAGGGGTCCTTTCCCTCTTGGGGACTGGAGAGAGAGGATGATGGTGAGTCTGAGCTGTGACTCGGGGCTGCATAGCCTCTGACACATGGGAGAAGGAGGGACAGGAGGGCTGCTGTGAGGGCAGACCTGGCCTCCTGTGGGAGCCTTCTAGGCGAGTGCCATGCTATGGTATTTCAGGTGAGTGCCATGCTATGGTATTCCAGGCAAATGCCATGCTACGGTATTCCAGGTGAGTGCCATGCTATGGTATTCCAGGCGAGTGTCATGCTACGGTATTCCAGGCAAATGCCATGCTATGGTATTCCAGGTGAGTGCCATGCTATGGTATTCCAGGCGAGTGTCATGCTACAGTATTCCAGGCAAATGCCATGCTACGGTATTCCAGGCGAGTGCCATGCTACCCTGTCCCGTTTTCGTAGCGATTACTCCGTATCCATCCGATGTTTGCAATAATGGCAACATTCTGCTGTAGTGTAAAATACTACAAAAACAAAAGCGAAATATCTGGGAGTTGTGGAAGATTGATTAAAAACATGATTGGCATTTTTTTTTTTTTAAAAAAAAGCCATTAAAACTAGAGGATGAGCTGTGGGGTTACTGTGTGACTTGCTTTCCATTGATGTGTGTTTTGGATTTTCCATAAAGGAGGTTGAAATCCTACCATCCCCATGGCTTGCTTTTATTTCCTTTTCCCTTTTCCTTCTTAAAATAACAGCTTTATTGAGATATAATTCACACACCATGTAATTCTCTTCTTTAGAGTATACAATTCAATGGGTTTTTTTTTTGTCCCCAGTATATTTATAGGGTGGCGCAAACATCACAACATTCAACCGTGCAGCATTCCCATCATCCCTCCCCCAAAGAAACCTAGAATCCCTTAATGCTCTCCCCCGTTCCAGTCCAGCCCTCAGCTCTAGGCAACCATTAGTCTGCTACTCTTTTTTTTAACTGAAAAACCTTTTTTTGCCATGCAATATATTCTGATTCCAGCTTGCTCTTCCTCGACTCACCCTCAGTCCACCCATTCACGGAACTCCATGCTCGTTCTCTCTTCAGAAAACATGCAAACAGAAAGTGAACAAACAAGCCAGAGCAATAAAAAGAAAAAAAAAAACACAATGAACGGGTGTTCCCTAAACCCCACAGAATTGGAATCATAATAAACAAACAAAAGACCAATAAGACAAAAGAAAATTGCCCCAAGTAATAAGAGACAAAAAGTCTGCAAAGATACCATTGAGTTCAGTTTGCTTTATATTATTTCATATCTTTATATTTATTCCCAGAAAGTTCATAGATACCTTTGACCTTTTCTTCTAGTTTTGTTGAGTTATAATGTAACAAATGGCGCAGTTTCAACTTTTTTCTTTCCTGGTTTGCTTGTTGCTGCTGTGATGAAAGCCCATGAACAAAAGCAGCCTGGGGAGGAGACAGTTTATTACATGTTACAGGTCACAGCCCACCGTGGAGGGAAGGCAGCCTAAGAATTCAAAGCAGGAACCAGGAGGCAGGAGCTGATGCAGAAGCCACAGAGGGGTGCTACTGACTGGCTTGCTCCCCATGGCTTGCTCAGCCTGCTTTCTTACACTGTTCAGGACCACATGCTCAGGATTGGAAGTGCCCAATGGACCAGGCTCTTCCACTTCAACCATTAATTAAGAAAACGCCCCACAAATATGCCCACGGGCCAGTATGACGGAGGCAGTTCCTCAGTTGAGAGTTCCTCCTCCCACGAGACTCGGGTTTGGGTCGAGTTGACAAAAACTAACCAGCTGAAACATACAACACGAGATTTCAGCATATCTCTATATTATGAAGTGATCACCGCATCAAGCTAATTAACCTCCATCGCATTGTGTAGTTGCTGTGCATGCATGTGTTGGTGCTGTTGTAGATCTATCTCTTAGCACATTTCAAGTACATGCCATGGAATTGTTTGCTGTCCACACTGTGCCGTGAATTAGAGCTCCAAAGCCTGGCTGCCCTGTGCCAATAAAACTTGTTCTGTTTTTTTTTTTTTTTTAAAGAGTATTGCAGCATAGGGGTAGGGGACGAGAACCCTAGAGACAGTGAGATATGCATACCACCTCAGCATTTACCAGACCCATGACTTGGGGCAAATTTTTGTACTTCTGTGTAGTTCGAGATTTTCTGTATTTCACCTGGTCCCACTGAACTGGTTTCTCTCCTGCCTGTTGGTCCTCCATAGCCTCTTATAAAGTAATCACTCAAGGTTTATTATTAATTATAATTGTTTGGTCAATGGCTCAGGCTTCTTACTGGCTACATATAAATTAAACCATTTCTAATAATCTGCATATCACCACGTGCCTCATGGCTTACTGGTCACGCCCTGGCATCTTACTCCTCCAGTGGCTTCTGGAGTCTCCTCCACTCCGCCTTCTTTCTCCCTATCTCTCTTCTTGGACTTCCCACCTAGCTATATTCTGCCCTGCCATAGGCCAAAACAGCTTATTAACCAATGATAATAAAACATATTCACAGTATACAGAGGGGCATCCCACATCACTCCCGTGCCTTCATAGTGAAACAGTGTGAATAATAATTGAGCTAGGTTTAAAGCTGTCAGTAGGACTAATGGAATATCCCTATTAGATACAGAGTGTTTAGAATAAGGCTTTGCACAAGGATAATTAGTTTTTTCTTGAGCCGTTTCCATCTGTGGGCCATGTCAATGTCAAGGGTTCAAAAGCTCAGATGGGAAAATGGCTATATTGGATTAACAGTGTCCAATAGGGGACAAGGAGAGTGGTCTTCATTGTTTCTGGTCACGGTTGTAGAAACTTTGAAGTCAGAGAGGTGGCTCTCATTCTAGTTCAAATGTTTTATAATCACCTCGACACATAATGATCAATAACTTTGAGTGTTAAACTAAAACTCGGGTTGGAGAGATTGCTCAGTGGTTAAGGCACTTGTTGCCCTTCCAGAAGACTCAGCTTGATTTCTCAGCACCACAAGGTAGCTCTCAACTATCTGTAACTCAAGTTCCAGGGGACCCAACACCCTCACCTGCCCCCACTGTCACCAGGAGTGCACGTGTTACACATATATACATATAGAGAAAACACCCACACACATAAAAGAAATATTTTAATAAAAACTAAGACATATCACTTATGAGGCTTGAAGTGGATTTTCATGGGATTGATTCTCTTACTTTGGGGCTGTAAGTTGATGTAGCATGTTGGCATTTAAAGAAACAAACACAAGGGAAGTCAGTTAAAGAGCTGTGCCAGGTCTTTAACTGTATTCTTTGTTGTTTTGAGACAAGGTTTCTCTGTGTAAGCACCCTGGCTGTTCTAGAACTAGCTCTGTAGACCATGTTGGCCTCAACTCACAGAGATCTGCCTGTATCTGCGTCCCAAGTGCTGGGATTAAAAGCATGCACCACCGCTGCCCAGTAGGTCTTTAACATTTTATAGCCGTGCAAGAAAATATTTTCATTTAGATTCCCTTTTAAATAATATTTATGAAATGTGACCTTAGTCTAAGCTGGTGGTATTTAAACCCTCGGCTCAAAATAGAACTGAGAGTTGGAGCTGACTTTATTTCTGTGGCTTTTCAGTGTGTGCGGGGACAGGAGGGGTGAATGTTCAATTTCATGGTGTGTGGAGGGTTTCACACAGCTTCCCGTTTGCCGGGATCTGATTTTCAGTGTTCCGCTCTTCATTTGAGTTATCTCAAGTTCAGTTTGGGTGGGAGAAGAAAAGAAGACTGAGAACGAAATCCACAATGTGCTTCTCATTTTCTGTAAAAATGCAGAAGCCAAACAAACATCACTGATAGATTTGAGTGTCTTCTTCCTTGGAATCTGTAATTATATAGTCTGAAGTATTCTTCCTAAGGAAAAGACAGAGTCGTTTTCCTTGAGTCTTGCTGACAATTTTCTCAGTGGTTCCCACACATTCCTTTTCTTCCTATTTCTCTCTACTCATTTACACAGAACACGATTTTTCTGCATATGACTTAGCATCGCTTCTTTGGGAAACTGGTTTCTGCACCTTACAAGTAACGATTATCCTCCTGACTTGGGCAGTCTGGGGAAATGTATCAGAAATCACACCATCATTGTGTCATCTGTCAAAGGCATTTTCAGATGATAAAAATATTTTTATTGTCACGTTTTTATCATTCAGTATACTTCAGGGAGAAAAGATACCTTGAGCTATGGAACCAGCAGTCAAAGAGGGAAACATGCCACACTCGCAAACATGACATCACTGTAACCAGAGGGATAATATTTTGGTAGTTATTTAACTTCAGTGAACTTAGATGTTTCTGTGGGTTGGTTAACTGTCCCTTGGGGACTTTGTATTTAAAGCTTGGTCACCAGCCCCCCGCACTACTGGGAGGTGGTACCCAGTGGGAAGAAGTTAAGTCATTGGGGATGTGCCTTTAGAAGGGATATTCTGCCCGTAGCCTTTGGTTCCTGTTTCCCGGTCATCCTGAAGTAAACAGCTAACCTTTACAGCGTGCTCCTGCATGCACATATTTGAACCCCTGAGCCCATGAGCAAAGCCTCACTGCTTTTTCTGAGATCGAGATCTCAACTCAGGTCTTTGAACTCACCCAACAAGCGCTTTACCCGTTTCCCCAGCTTAATTCTCAGATCCTTCATTGGTGAAGTGGGATACTGGCCCTTCATACAACTCAGCATCCCCTCTCAATGATTCTAAAACATGGAAGAAGTATAATAAAGGGAGAGTCATCTGGGAAGAGGAAATCTCAATTGAAAAAAAATACCTTCGTAATATTGGCCTGTAGGCAAGCCTGTGAGGCATCTTCTTGATTATGATTGATGTGGGAGGGCCCAGGGCACTATGGTGTCATCCCAGGGCAGAGTGCTCCTGGGTTGTATAAATAAAACTGAGCAAGTCATGGAGAACCAACCAGTAAACAGTGTTCTTTTGTGGTTCCTGCCTCTGTTTCTACTTGAGTTCCTGCCCTGACTTCCTTTAGCGGCTGGCTGTGATCAGGACGTGTAAGTCTCATAAGCCCTCTTCTTCTCCAGTTGCTTTTTGTCATAGTTTATCGCAGCCACAGAAAACAGAGTAGGTCAAGGGTGTGTGTGTTTATTTTGCTCCTGGTTGTGGAGCCGTAACAGAGCATCTCAACCAGATCAAACAGGCATTCTGAGGTTATTCCTAGGCCTTTCCTGTGTGGGTAGATGATATGAGTATCGAATGTTGGCTTACCTTGGAGCACATTGAGCCATAACTGTGGGATGCTTTTCCATAGTTCTGCCTCTGTGGCCCCACCATCTCTGCTGCGTGAAAACTGTGTGGGGTTCGCCATGGATACCCACTTGTTGGGCAATTCAATACCTGTAAAGACAACAGGACCACATGGGAAAACTAGCAGACCAATAAAAAGAAATTAGATATATTTACTATGCATTCTTTTACCCCCCCCCCCCATATATATAAAGAAAGCTCTGGTGCGTGGTAGTTTTGATATAAATGCCTGGCTCTTTTACCAAAGATCTAATGAAGACCCAGAACCTCCACAGAATAGCTAAGATGTTGGAACGTCACTTTTGAGGTGGGGACCCTCTAATCTCTGTCCTGTGTATGTACCAAGATTCTTCTAAATTGAGGGTCACAGGATTACTAAGTAGGGTGACTGCTTCCAAAACCTCCTGAGCCACCTCCTTGTCTCCATGTCCTTCCCACAGGAGAGCATTTTCTTTTCAGGCATGTTACTTTCTCTGGCCTCAGAGCTTTTCATCTCCGCCTGTGGACGTCCTGTTCAAAGGATGAGCTACTCTGCTATCCTTTCCTCGTGTATTGCCGAGTGCATAATGCGAGGTTACAATGTGTGGATATGTCTAGCAGCAAGGCAGATGATGTAACCATAGCATTTGGGTCTCTGTTGCTCAGCCCTGTGGAGACTTTGGGTGGTTGTGCCCTGCCTTTGTCTGAGCAAGGACTCTTGGTCCTCTTACTCCTGGTGTGTGCTAATGGGGGGACCGCCTACATCTCAGAGTCCTGGAGGAGTATGGCCTGCCTCTGCTCTTTAACTGCCATGGTCGTGTGCACGTGCCCCCTTCTCCACCTGCTCCCTTTGGTGTCTAGCGTCAGCTACTTAACAGGACAGCAGGCATGTGGAGGTCTTCAGTCACATTCCTGCATGGGAAATATATATTCATGTACACTTACCATAGGCTAGCCCAAAGCTGAGGCGAGGCCTTTGATCCCCTAACCTCCTCTACCCTTATCCAAGAACAGAGGTCATCCCTCTGTATCTACAGACAGGCGTTGTATCTGAAGATCCAGTTGACCCTATACCAAAACATAGTTGGGGAAAAATGTGTTTGCATCAAACATATACTGATTTTTCTTACATCATCTCTCTCTTTTCAAAATTTTTCTCCTATACATTACATCCCGACCACAGTGTCTACTCTATGCCTACCGCCCAGTTCCTGACTCACTTCCCTTCTCCCCGAGGTCCACTCCTTCTCTCGTTCCCTTCAGAAAAGAGCAGGCCTCCCAGGGATGTCAACTGAACATGGCATAGAAAATTGCAGCAAGACTCGGCACTAACCCTCATGCCGCCGTGTCTTAAACATCACCTCACAACAGTATTTTTAATGCTCGTCTATAGCATTGGGTAGGGTAAGGAATCTGGAGGCGATGGGTGGGTCTGAAGGATCTGTGGATATTCTACACAAGCCCCGTGCCATTGTGCGGACATCGGTGCCACCGTGTCCTGGAATGGATCCCTGGTGGAAAAGCAGCTGCCCCACGGCCACTGCGACAGAAAGCCGAGACTCAGAGCGTCTTCCCGGCGCTGTGTTTTAGAAAGACCTGTGTGTGACAGGGAGTTGACAGGCCAGACAGCTGCAGTCATGAGCTGCCAACACCCTTTGCTTCTGCCTCCTTGGATCGGAAAATGGAAAATGGTAACACATCGCGGGTGCTGTCAATCACGAGGCATGTTTCCAGTGGTGCTGATGATGCGGGAGACTCTGCTGCCACCGGGAAGGCTGGCTAATGAAGGCAGATGAGCCTGGATAGACCCCGGCACAGTGGATTCCTTGGGGGGAAGTGGCCAATTAGGCAGGCGGTCAGGGGCAGCCGTCGGGGCGTGCAGGTGCTTGTTAGTAGGTGTCTAGCAGTGGCCCTGTAAGTGCACGAGAAGTAGCAAAGATGTGCTTGCCCGCTGGGGTCTGCTTACCTCTCCATGGGCCTCACGCTGTCTTTGGGGAGTCCTTTACAGATCTCCTGGGCACCCTTCACAGCCTGGCTAGTGCCCCGTTTGCGTACGCTTAGCCACATGGGTCTTTCAGAAGCTCCTGCTGGCTGTCGTAGATGGCTGGAATGGGAGGTGCTTATAACTTAGATACCATCCAGACAAACACAGTCAGAGGAGCGGATTGAGGAAGGACCATGAGCCAACTTGCCACCCTCCCCACCTGAGTTAGGGCTGGCCCAGGTACTGAAGTGACACTCTGAGGATGGGCACCAGGGTGAGAGGCCCTAGATGAGCCTTGGGATTTATTGCAGCCAGAAAACTCTATGTCGCGGTGGCTTGAGCTGCGGGATGAAGTGTTTTCCTTGCCCTACACCATCTATTGACATTGTATTTCCATGGCCGAGTGTCTGTAGGAAGCCGAGTTCAGCTGCCCAAACTATTCGTAGGTCTATGAGTTGAGAGTGTCTGTGAGCAACTAATCCCTGGAGAGCAGAAGTGGGGCGTTTATGTGATGAGCATGGAAATTCTCTGGACCTGAGTACAGAGGAGTTAATGGATGTCAAGTCAAGGAACGACCTACCTGAAGGAGCAGAACATGCACACGGGCGAGGGTTTGTTGATGTCCCCTCCTCCAGAGCATATAGCATGCCACAAGGGATTCCTGGTAGACTACTCAGGGGGGTATTGCCTCGGTGGTGGTAAGACTCCAGAGAGACAGCAAGGAAGACGGAATAGAGGCTAAGGCGTTCTGGTGTCCAGGTCCTGTCCTGTCACCTCCCGACAAGTTGCATGATCCCTGTGCACAGCCAGTGGCCACCGGGACGGTAGATTCCTGGTGGCTTTGTAGATCCAAGGTCTCTGGTTCTGTGACTTCTTACCGTGATGGAGGTTCTCAGAAGGTTCTAGACTTCTTCTTCTTCTTCTTTTTTTTTTTTTTTTTTTTTTGGTTTTTTGAGACAGGGTTTCTCTGCAGCTTTAGAGCCTGTCCTGGAGCTAGCTCTTGTAGACCAGGCTGGTCTCGAACTCACAGAGATCCGCCTGCCTCTGCCTCCCGAGTGCTGGGATTAAAGGCGTGCGCCACCACCGCCCGGCATGGTTCTAGACTTCTTTCATGATTCTGTTCAGAAACTGTGAGGAAAGACATGTATATTTCCTGTCTGTTTAAAAGGCATACCTGAAGGACATGGACAGACACTGTGCTCTCCATGCAAACAATATTGTCAGTAAAACGAATAGCTGCATCTGGCAAGCACAGACATTTCAGTTTTCCATTGAAGAAAACCTCAGCTCTCTTGACGATACCACATAACTGCGTTTCTGCTGTTGGTGAACCGCCGCCGCTGGAGTGCCAGTCCTGTACCGCGGCCCAGGGCCACAAACTTTCCTGTCACCTGCTGACCTGGAAGTTCCTGCAGAGCACAATGCATTGCTCTGCTCAGGTTGCACAGAAGTGCAGCGCCGTGCAGGAGTTTGTGGTGGTGTCTGTAGAGATGGCTCAGTGCTGTAGAGCACTCACTGCCCTTCCAGAGGACCCAGGCTCAGTTCTCAGCACCCACACAGCAGCTCACAACCATCTGCAGCCTAGACTCAGGGCATCTGACACCCTCTTCTGGCCTCTGAAACTCTGCACACAGGTAGTAGACATACAGGCAAAACACCCACACACATAAAGTGTTTTTAAAAAATTAGACAATAATTTAAAAACCAACCACCTTCCTAGCTTAGGTATCCACTGTGTTTTTAACATTACTGAAGCGTGTTCTCCTTATTAAAATTGTTCTGTGTGTGTTCAGGGTGCCATGTCGCACCACCAGAAGCCTCCAGTGTTTGCTTTGTATTTTGATTGCATTGTTTTAAATTGTATTGGATTTGATATAATGTTTTGTTCATCACAGTCCTTGGAGAAATAACCTCTGCATGTGTATATGTGCACACACACGTATTTGTGTATGTGTAAATCACACTATAATACACACACACACACACACACACACACACACCTGTAAAGCATCCTCTGATACTTGGTTTATAAGGGTGTTTTGATTTGTATAGCAAAAAATGGCTTTAAATTGCAGATACAATGTTATTATAAATTTTGCAGTTTGAAATCAAGTATGACAAAGTGTCTAAATACACTTTTCAATTTATTTTTAGTTTCTGTGTGTGAATATTTGCATGTATATGTACCATACATACATGCAGTGCCTGCACAGGCCAGAGAGGGCATCATATCTCCTGGAACTCAAATAACAGATGGTTGTGAGCTGCCATGTGGGTTCTGGGGACTGAACATCCCAGTTCTGTTAGCCACTGAACCATTTCTCCAGCCCCTGCTGTTTAGATACATTCTTAATGTGATATTTTGAAAACAATTGTATGTGGTTTAGAAACTCAAATGTTACTTAACTAGATGTTACAATTTAATAGTCTGTTTGCTGCTCTGAGGATTGACCTTTGGGCAGAACCTCTTTCTCATGTTGTACAGCAGCGAAAACTTCAAGACGAATATAATTAGGATAAACTAAAAACTGAAACCGTTAAACACACGGGGCAAATATAGGTGTCAGCGTGACAGTGTGATCTTAATGTAGAGGAAAATTCACCCCTACCAACACCAGACACATAAAGAAAAACATTAAAAGAACAATGGGAATTTCTTTTCAATTTCTTCAGCTTAAAGAAAATTTAAAACTGCTGGGTCAGGGAGGGAGGCAGAAAACTTAGAGGTTGGATATTAAAGCAGGAACTGTCTGTAAACTTCATGACAATGGTCACTATCCCTGGTGTCCTAATTCTGTTTTTGTGACCCTGATGGAAGAGTTAAGGAAGAAAGGGTTTATTTTGGGTTCTAGTTCATGGCAGAGAAATCGTGGCAGCAGGAACCTGAGGTGACGGCTCTCTTTGCATCCACAGACAAGAAGCCCAGAGAGATGAATGCTTGTACTCAGTTCACTTCCTCCTTTATATTCATTCTGGAACCCCAGCCTGCAGAATGGAACCACCCACAGTGGGCAATTAGCCTAATCTAGATCACTCCTCAGAGGTATGCCCAGAGGTTTATCTCTGAGGTGATTTTAAATCTAACAAAGTTGATCATCCTAATGGCCACACAGGTCTATAAGTCAGAACTCTCCAGAAAAACGAACACTATAGGATATGCATGAGATTTATCTGAAGGTGTTGAATGGCCAGCTGTAGGCTGAAAAATTTCACCATTTCCTGTCAGCAAACTGATGGTGTGGTTTGAAGACCCGAGAACTGGAGAGCCACTGATGAAGATGCTGGCCCAGTTCTGAAGGTCCGAGAACGAAGATGGCTGACATCAGAAGAAGCTAAGGTCCTTGCTCAAGTCATCAATCAGTTGAGAACCAATTCAACCTTCACCTCAATCAGTCGTCCTCATCCACTTAGACCATGAAACCCAGTACAGACAAGTTCAACGGAACCACATATACGGTCTGCCCATATATGCTTCAGCGTTGCCAGCACATAATTTCCTTTTCATTCAAAATATTTGGTCTATATAAGTGAGTATATAATTATACCACTTTTTATTTACTGTTAATGTATTTATGAGAGACTTCAAAAATGTGTTCACTTGGCCAGGTGGTAGCCTTTAATCCCAGCACTTGGGAGGCAGAGCCAGGTGGTTCTCAGTGAGTTTGAGGTCAGTCTGGTCTACCCGGTCTACAAAGGGAAGTCCAGGATAGCGAGGGCTACACAAAGAAACCCTGTCTCAAAAAAAAAAAAAAGTTCACTTGTCTTTTTGAATCATAGAAACTCAAGTTGGAAATTGAAAGCTGGAACTATAATATCACCTCTTTCCAGAAAAGCAAAAAAATCAAAAGGGAGAGGGACAAGTAAAGCTAATTAACCCACAGTTTCCAGGGACCCAAGCAGGGTTCAGCCTCCCTATGAGATGAGGATGCCTTGATCCCCTGGGGACCTAGTGTTCATCACAGTTTCTCTATCCTCGAATTCGAATCGTTCTGCAGAAGAGATCAAAGTGAGGCAGAAATAATCTCAACAGCATCCCGACAGAAATTTTAAAAGGAGGGAAGGCTGTATAAAACCATTGCTGGAGCAAGAACCCACGTGTTCAGAGGGGCCTGTGACAGAAGCCCCCTCTGTAAGTCATGCTGTGGGAGATCGACAGCACACAGCCAAGACGTCGGAGCACTTCTTCCAAGATTTTTTCTGACAGGCATAGAAAATGAACTAATATGATTTTTATCGTGAGATGGTGGCAAAATTGAACACAGCTCAAAAGGCACGTCACCTGTAACTGAGCGTTTTCCTCTGAGACATTTACTCTGTGCCTATCACAAACGGCCATGCACCACTCAGAGTGGCTCAGAGATGCTCACTGCAGGCTCACGGGATAACCCAAACCACCTGCAGGACTCGCTAAGCCATGATTAAGCAATAGTAATAATAATAATAATAATAATAATAATAATACATTGAGGAGCTCATTGCAAGTGGATGTAAAACATACTTTCAAAAGCAAGTTCCGTTCCACCTGTTGTGCTTATTATTACTTATGTAAAGACAGGCACCAAGGAAGCTGGTGTGCGTTGTTAGCATGTGCCTCGTTTATCTCTGCAAGTCCCCGTTAGCAAGTGGCAGTAGCGTGGCTTTGGGGTGGACCTGTGAGGATGGAACAAAAGACAGTTGCCAATTGTAACAGGTTTTTTCTTTTCTTTTTTTTTCTTTTTTTTTTTCTCCCGAGACAGGGTTTCTCTGTGGCTTTGGAGCCTGTCCTAGAACTCACTCTTATAGACCAGGCTGGCCTTGAACTCACAGAGACCTGCCTGCCTCTGCCTCCGGAGTACTGGGATTAAAGGCATGTGCCACCACCACCCAGCCTGTAACAGTTTTTTAATTTTGCATTTTCAAAATTAACGCAAAAGCAAATCCATATTTTTCCAGTTTTGAATCATGAGGGATGTTCAATCCAGCATGAATTTCCTGTCAGGTGGCAGGAACATCCTGGGCCTCTTCCCCGAGGTCCTTGCTCATATTTGTATCCTCAGTCCACTCCAATAACAGCCTGAATCAGAAGGGTATCCTTTAGGGCTCCAAACAGCCACATTCCAAATTTTACCATATTTCTTGAGGCTGTTATTTCAGGGATCATAAAATGCTCCATAACTTGTATTCGTTTTAAGCGATAATGCAGGTGGTGTTTTATGTGACATCCATAAGAAACAATCGACTTATTCCTAAGGAAACTAACCTAGAATAGATTTGATAGGCGTTGTCAGGCATGGATTTCTGAAAGTGTCGTTAATGCCTCTCACATTACACAAAGAAAGAAAATCTGTCCAACGATGTCTGACTAGTTTTTATCTATGCTGGATGCTTGAGTGTCAAGATGGAGATGAATATAGAAAGCAGGAGTCCAGCAGTGAAGAGATTGTACTTATTTGGTTAAAAGTGACTTTCTGGGGTTTGAGAGATGCCTCAGGAGGTAAAACACTTGATGACCAGAATTCAGGTCCTCAGAACCATGGAAAAGTCAAGTGGGCATCAAGGCTCAGCTGTAACCTCAATGTGGGAGGTGAAGATGGTACCCTGGAGTGAGCTGCCCATCTCGCCAGGATAGCGAGCTCTGGATTCAATGAGAAATGCTACCTTTGTATGTAAGGTGGAGAGCCATAGAGGAAGACTTCAGCCTGAAGCCTCTACACCCATGGGCACACACGTGCATGTATGCCCACACATGTATGAACATGCATAGACACATACACACTAGCAATAACTACACAAGACTTTACTATATAAAACTCACTTATATGAAGAGCTGTATGTACAGCCAACTCTGTGTCATAAATTCTACAGGTTCAGTCACCCACATATCGAAGATGCTTGAGAAAACTGTGTGTCCTGAGTACAACCACCCTTCCCTTCTCGATATCGTCCCAGATGTAATACCCTAAAGCAATAATTGACACAACACTTACACTGCCTTAGGCTTGTACGTCATCGAGAGACTGTTTCAAGTCCATGGACGGGATGCATAGGTTCTGTGTGGAAGACTTGGGCAAGCATGGGCCCGGCATTTTCAGGGGTCTTAGCAATCTCTGTGGATACCAAGGATCAACTATTGATCCGTTTTGTGCAAGTAATGCCATGTTGATACATATTTAAAACATTAAAAGAAATACAGTAAGGAAGTTAAGTACTGCACACGTGTATGTTAGTTAAGTGCTGGGTGTGGAAGGACCACAGGGCTTAGGGCATGACTTCAGGTCTCAATTCTGCAGCCCGCTTACTCATTCTCTCCTAATGATTTTTTTCCAAACCTCATACCCCACTGTGTATTGAGAACAAAGGCCTGTCATTGAGCCCCTTTTGTAGGCTGGAAGATATAAAACACAACACAAATAGGAGTGTGTACCAGATCTCTAGATCCTAAGTTAAGAATTGTCATGGTCGATGTCAAAGGCAGCCCTGCATCGAGTCCATGCCTCTGAGTGAAAGCTGGGAATGGCAGGTGAGCTGCTGACACGGTGTGGAACAGGAATGGGACCTCAGCCCTTGAGTAGCAGAAAATAGAGGGCGTCGGCTGATGGGGATCATGGAATCCCCCCCTCCCCCCATGGGGATTAGACATTAATAAGGGAATTTGTCTTTATCATTCTTAATTCCTATGGCCTTCTCACCAGCCAAATGCATAGCTCAGTGTAGTGACAGGAAGAGACTAGCCTGTTCATAAAGCTCGTCAGGCCCTCTGGGAAGAGCTGACGGGCCTTCGCGCCCTCCCTTCTGTGGCATCTGATAGGGCAGGGTTGCCTAGAATTGGCTGCATGAGTTACCGCCCTGTTCCCCAAAGGAAGAGGGGTGACTGGGTTAGAAACAGAACTGTTTGGTTATCTCTCAGAGCCTGGCGTCAGAGTTGAAGTTTCCACCCACCTGATGGCCGGAAATGCGAGAAACAAAAATCTCCCTTCCCTGAAACAGACTCGCACCCCTGCCCAGATGATCCTTGTCTTCTCCTCTTAAACTCTGCAAAGGGACTTTATTGTGCAGAAATGGATTTCAAGAAAAATAGCAAGTCTGGGAGCAGAGAGATGGCTCAGTAGTTAAGAGCATTTGGTGCTCTTCCAGAGGACATGAGTTCAGAGTCTCAGAATCCACATGGTTAGTGGCTCACAACCACCTCTAGCTGCAGATTTAGGTCCAGTGCCCTCTACTGGACTCCATGGGCAACTGCATACACAGGTGCATAGACCCATGCACAGACACACATGTGTACATGTAATTAAAAATAAGTCTTTTTAAAAGTATTTTTTTTAAAAAGTAGCAGGCGTCATTCAGAGCCACCTGGCCAGCATGCAGAAGGCCATGTTTCTTTCTAGCACCAGTTAGTACATTAGTTGAGATATCACAGGAGCTTTGAAAGGAAAACCAAAGTTAGAACATATAGAAAATACCCAAATATTAACTGTCTAGTGCCTGGTCCCATGCCTGCTGAGCATCACACCAACACAGGTCCCATGGAAATGTGAGGTCTGCCTAAGCAAGAGGCATCAGATTCAACCTCTTGAATAGCTCCATTGGTTTAAAACCAGTCGCTAACTTCTTGAGTAGTTTGCAACTCAAGTCAAACACACAGGGCTGCCAAGCAAGGCGTGACTGCAGTCAACAGGAGCGAGTTGTGCCTCCTAAAACTAGAGAGGAAAAATTGACCCCCGGTGTTTTCATTCTGCAAACTGTGGTGAATCACACAAACCCTTTGTCAAGAACACCGTGCTGTTTCCACTAGGACAAGCAGCTTTCTTGTGCAGACTCAGGTTGGGTTTTCTTTGCCAAAGCACATCGCGTCTCTCAAGACATCAGGGGCACCACGTGCACCTGCTAACTGGAGCCACACTAGAGCTAACAGCATCGCACACGGAGTCTTGAGCTGACTCAGTGACAAAACCTAATAAATGGAAACACTGCTTGCCGGTGACTTTGAAGAAAGCCCAGAGGGCTTCTATGTGGAACCCTTAGAAAACAGAGAGATT
This sequence comes from Arvicola amphibius, assembly GCF_903992535.2. Lineage (NCBI taxonomy): Eukaryota > Metazoa > Chordata > Mammalia > Rodentia > Cricetidae > Arvicola > Arvicola amphibius. Next base: position 108,678,368 of record NC_052056.1, on the reverse strand, counting down.
ATCCATTGTATTTCCTGCAAGGGCCAGCTATTGTGATTTTTTTTTCTTTTTGTGAGGCTCTCACTATGCCACCCTGGCTGGCCTAGAATGTGCTATGTAGACAATGTTGGTCTCAAGTTCCCAGAGATCTGCCTGCCTCTGGCCCTGCTTCCTAGATGTCAGTCTTGTTTTTTGTTTGAAGTGGTCCTAAAAGTTTGTGATCCTTCGGGAAAGAACCAGTGGGCAGTATTCCAAATTCAAAGGAGTCAACTGTGCGCCCATCTGTTTTCTAGTACTGATAGCACAGACCATGGACTAGGTCAGTTGTAGAGAGAAGGGGTCCACAGCGCTGGTCCAAGGTCAAGAGGCTACCTCTGCTGCAGGCCTTCTTGCTGGCTGAGTCTTGAGGCAAGCAAGAGAGACACATGGCCAGGGATGGGAAGCAAAAGTAGTTACGTGGACTATCCAAGCCAACGATGAGCGACCCACCCACAAGATAACCCAGGATCCACAGATCACGGTAGTGGGTTAATGAGGATGGAGATTTGGTCACCATTTAAAGGTCCTCCCTGATCTTGCCTCTTACTGTGTCATACTGAGGACTAAGCTTCAGTGTGATTGAGAGGGAGGCCGAGCACACTGGGAGAAAGGACATTCTCCTTAAGGAGACTCGAGTCTTCATGGTGAAACCTTTGTTACTGACTCTCGAGATCATGAGACATCCGTTCATCTCATTCTTTTAATATTACTTTTAATTGGTCCAGAAGGATTACATACTTACTGTGGGCCACTGTATGACATGTAATGCACAGCTTATTCCTGACGAAGGGTCTGTTGTTCAGTGGGCTGTGAAGACGTGAAAGCACATAGGCTCCCCATGCATTCTCCTAAGAGCGTACGGGGATACCTGCCTGCCCCTCACTGGTCTATCTCAGTTCCATGCCTCTGGGATTCCAGAAACTTCAGTCCCACCTAACAGTTCACACCAGTAGCCGCACCTGGGGCCCTTGTCACCTCCGACTGCTCCTTTTCCATGCTGATCTGTGACTAGCCCTGGCAGCTTCCTCTCTCCACCCATGTTCTGTATCTATACCACCTGTTCCTCCAGTTCCTACTGGACTGCTCTCCACCTCTCTGTGCCCACCATTAACTCTTCCTTTCCTGTCTCTGTCAAATCATAAATGACTCTCTTCACCAGGGCTGTGACTCTCTGCCCCTTGGCACAGTCGGGTAGAAGACCCTGGGGTGGAATCTTGCCTCTCTGCTTTGGAGCGCTATGGCCTTGGGGCTCAGTTGGCCTCTGCGTGTGGCAGTTCTCCATCAGCCTGTGCACTAACTGGTTCCTGTGTCCCAGGGCAATGGGAGGAAAAGCAATCGTGTGGGTCCTGAACACCGCAGGGATTCCTTTTGGTCGCCACGTTTAGCCTGGGTGCAGATACCCAGCAGTGGTATCTTCACGCCTCAACCTCTGGAGCTGCCCTGGGTTTCCTGGATCTGGTACTCACCTGCTTCCTCCTACCCACGCTTGGCTTGTTCTCAGCCCTTACTGGTGCTTCCTCCGGGAAACCATACCCGGTTTCAGTCTCCTCCTTAGAATAAGCATCCTGTCTTCCCATGCTTGCTGGACTTCTCTGTGTATGACAACATGGCCAGACTAGACTGCTGATTCTAAGTCCAGTACTGACCTGGGACCCAGTTAGTTACTTGTGAGTCGTCAATCCAGGCATAATTTTTCACTCAAGCGCTGGAGGGGGGGGGATCCTCTGAATGTGTGGTTAGGATCAAATCCATCGACTCTCAGACTTTGGATAGGCTTTGTCCGGCCATCTTAGCATCGATCAAACCCCAAAGCAAGTCTTCCCTGAAGAAATTATCCCTTATAAGCAACTTTTCATGCCACATACCTCCTAACAGACAAGTAGCTCCCCTCCCCTGCAAACGGAAGCCCCTCTGCTCATTGTCATGTTCGTGGCCTCTTGGTCTTGTCATGAAAGGTGACCGTCGCCTTCCCTGTGTCCTTTGCTCATGGTCCTCAGGGAATGGGTGGATGTTTTAGTCAGTGTTGCTATTGCAGTAATGAACACCATGACCAAAAGCAGACTGGGGAGGAAAGGGTTTATTTTGTTCACGGTTCATCAACAGCAATGAGGACAGGAACTCACCCAGGGCAGGAACCTGCAGGCAGGAGCTGATGCAGAGGCCGTGGAGGGGTGTTGCTTACTGCCTTGCTCCCCATGGCTTGCTCAGCCTGCTTTCTTATATAACTCAGTGCCATCAGCCCAGAGATGGCACCACCCACGGTGGCCTGGGACCTCTTCCATCCATCTATCACTAATTAAGGAAATACCTTAGAGCTAGACCTTATGGGAACATTTTCTCAACTGAGATCGTCTCCCTCCTTTCAGATAACTCCAACTTGTGTCAAGATGACATACAACCAGCCAGCACAGTGGCTCAATTACAGATCAGTCATCTCTAATGTAAAAATCCCAAGTCCAGAATCTTAAGTGTTGAGTATCAACATGCTGTCGCTATGGGAAAAATTTGACAACTAACCTCATGTGACGGGCTACATTGTGCAGTTGTGACAGAGGAGACAAACACTCAACTGTGCCTCAGACTTGAATTGTGTTTTCCAGAATATCTCACGCTATCTCCTTTCTTTTACTTTCTACTGCTGCGGTAAACAGCACGTCCAAAACCCAGTTAGAAGAAAGGGCTTATTTCATCTTACAGGTTGCAGACCATTGTCTAGGGATCTCCAGCAGGAACCTGGAGGCAGAAACCATGGAGGAATGCTGCTTACTGGCTTGCTTCTTCTGGCTTGCTCGGCTACCTTTCTTACACAGCCCAGGCCTAGGAATGGTGCTGCCCATAGTGGGGCTGGGTCCTCCTATATCAATTAGCAACCAAGAACATGCCCCACAGGCCAGCCTGATGGAGGCAGTTCATCAGTTGAGGCTCCCTATTCCCAGATGCGTCAGGCTGGCAACAGAACCTAAGATATTATTCATGCACAGGCATTCCAAACCCTGAAGGACTCTGAAATGTGTGGCTCTCCTTCTGGTCCCAGGCATTTTAGATCAGAGCTGCAGGGCCCTGATTGAGGTCATGATTTGTCCTTTGCAATTCCCTGCAGCCCGTTTGGGGTTTGGGCTCGGTGGTTTGCCCGCGTGTGACTCATTTGGATGAGAGCAACTTATAAACAGCTGCAGAGAGCTGGGAGATTTTTTCCCCCTGACCTCATGCTTCGCTGGGATTTTTCTTTTTCTATAATAGGATTCTTTGAGAATTCTGGCACGAGGTTTGTTTTGAAACCCAGCAGAGGCCAGATCTGCTCCCAGAGATGCTGGGAAGATTAGTGATACCTCTCCTCCGAGGCCCAGATTGTTCCCTCGTGCTAGCAGGCAGCGTTTCTGATTCCCGTTTGGAAGCTGCACTGCTTTGATCGTGTTCCTACCATTTCTCTGTTGATCTAGCTGCTTAAGGAGAGTCCAGAGCCTGATCTCCCCCTTTTTTTTTCCTGCCATGCTTGGCTCCCATGGTCCAGAACCCTTTCCAGACACGGGTAACATCAAGAAAGACCCTATTTTCAGACTGGCATTGTTAAGTCTGAAAACTGGCTGATTTCCCTATGATAGCATGTGTTTGGTCAAATTTAGGGCACGTTGGACGTATGAATTCAGATGTGTCCTCGTATTGTTTGGATCGGGAGACATTTGTAGGAACTAAATGTAGCTTCTGGGTTGGGGAAAACCCCAGAGTGAGACCCTTCTCATATTCCAAGGCTCTCATTCTTCGTGGCTCTGATTTAAGTCCCAGGAGAGCCACCGGGTGCTCAGACTGCAGAGTCAGTGAATCCCTGGAAGATCTTGTTCAGCCCTTGTGCACCTCCCCAGCCCCCAAAGAGAAGAGCATAGTGCCAAGAGGGGTTTAGAGGGCTGAGAGCTTCATGAGATTGTTAGAAATTGTGGGGGTGTCCACAGTGCTGCAGTCACCAAGGAGCAGGTGGACTGGAGCTGGGGCGCAGAGGGAAGGAGAGGCTCCAGACAGGTGTGT